>NW_004444073.1:6924390-6996997 GCF_000243295.1 Trichechus manatus latirostris
CTAATCTTTTCCTTGTATCCTGTTCTCTTCATTCCCCCTTGCTCCCGAAGGGATGAGACAAGTGGAGTATCTTAGATGGCCGCTCACAGGCTTTTAAGACCGCAGACACTACTCGCCAAGGTAGAATGTAGAGCATTGTCTTTATAAGCTGTGTCATGCCAACTGAGCTAGATGTTCCCCAAGACCATGACTTTGACTCATTCTTAAGAATTAACACTTAAGCCTCATTATACTAAGCCTTAAGTCTTATTATACTAATATAGCCTTATCATACTAAGAAAACGTTGATAACCTCCCTATCCTAAGCTACATCTCAGAGGATCAGTACATCGCCAGTAATTTAATAATCAAGAGTGCGTGTCCAATCCTCTTCTTCCTACTCCCTAGGTATGGAGGCTGGGGAGAAGTCTGAGTTTGCCATGTCACATTTGCGACTGCCATTCCAATTATTTCTAAAAGGTTAGAGTAGTTTGTTAAGCTATCTCTCATATCATTTTACAATATGAACTGCCCCATCCTCCCACATACACATTTTTAACATCTCTGAAAACCAGATGTTGTCCAATGATTGTCAGCCAAGTGGCAGGCTTGAAATGAATGTGATTGCCTTTGTATGAGAAAACTTGTCATTACTTGTGGAACAATTAAACAACTTCAAGTCTTGGATCTTTCAGTCAACAAAGCATTCAAAGATCATTTGAGGGAGGAATATGAATTCTTGTAGTTGCCTAAAAATTACTAGTTGACATATTCTGGTAAGACCAAAATACTGCTAGTGTCAAAACACGCAGAATGGATGTTAGAATCTTAGAAGGCCATCAACTGTCTGTCAGTTTACTGTGGTGGTCTCCATGTTGGAATGATGCTGGAAGCTATGCCACTGGTATTTCAGATATCAGTAGGGTCACCCACGGTAGACAGGTCTCAGCAGAGCTTCCAGACTAAGACAAACTAGGAGGAAAGGCCTAGCGATCTACTTCTGAAAATTAGCCAGTGAAAATTCTAATGAATCACAACAGAACATTGTCCAATACAGTGCTGGAAGATAAGCCCCCTAGGCTGGAAGAGACTCAAAATAACAGACATCAATTGCTCATGTGCTGCAACAATGGACTCAAGCATGTCAACCATCATGAGTATGACACAGGACCAGGCAACATCTTGTTCTGTTGTACGTGGAGTTGTTATGAGTTGGAGCTGACTTGACAGGAACCAACAACAGCAATAGCTTTGAAAGAAAAGACTAGAAACAAATGTGTCACACTTTCAAAGAAACACACATCACCAGCACTCTAGATGATGCGGACAAAGACAGTGAGGGAAAAGCATGGGCATCGGCGGCACCAAGCAGAAAAACAACTCAGAAAACTCTGATTCTGACTGTGAAGAACTTTTATTTTGTTTGCGTTTTTCATTGATGTATATCAAAAAAAAAAAAAAAAGGATATACACTCTATGACTGAAAAATAATTATTTAAATAAGCCTAAAAGAACTCTTCTAGTATATAGAAAATAAAAATTCCAATTGGATAAGAAAGGATTTTATCACAGTTTAGTTAAATTTTTTTTGTTTTTTTTCTAGTGGTACATTAAAAAGGTGCATTTTGCATTCAATAGCATCTTAAATTGATGAAACATGGAATTATTATTTCCTCACTGGTGACATGTCTAAGGTCACAAAATACAACAAATCCAGGGCCATAATTCACAACTCCTAATTCTTAGTCCATTTCCTTCCCCTACTATATCAGAGTGCTTGTGCTGAGCCATCAAGTCCTTAAAGGCAGACATCAATCTTTTATTAGAGTCCAGCACAGTGCCTGGCATGTCCTGGCATTCAATTGGTATTTGTTTACGAATAAAGAAATGAATGAATAACATAAGCATTCAGAGTGGTGTGCTTTTTGCTTTACAGGAAGAAGTGATGACTAGTAAGAATCAAACTCACTTTCAGAGAAAGGTGAACAACTCTTTTCTTCCACAACAAATGGAATGTGACAAAAATGAAAGTCTAGAGGCAGAATGACTCATATTTTCACAGAGACAGCATTGCTTAATGCCACTTGAATAGTAAGTACAGAGCAGAAAAGATACCCCTCTCTTCGCCATAGCCATCTAAATTTAATGAGCATAGCAAAAAGAATTTGTGAATGACTAGCATTTCTTTCGACAAGGAGGAGTGCATTCTTTCTTCAGTTTGTGCATGGAATCTCTAAAGATGAGAAGATGTACAACCCCAACTCTAGATAAATTGAAACCAATACCCAAGGCACCCTCTGTGCCTTTCAGGAGGCTCATCACTGATGGAAATTTGTCACTTTTGCCCAAGGCAATGTCATTGCTCAGGGGGAAAGCAAAGCATAAGTGTTAGGTCAAGGGAGTTATATACACAGAATACTCACGGGCATAAGAGGTTTCTTCAAAGAAAAGTACAAGGAGAACTATGAGTGAAAGTATGCAAATTGTATTGAAAATGAGATGGTAAAGTCTTTGAGAACTATGTGAAGCCCTTGATACACCCATAGCGCTGATGCCTCATTTACATGCCAATTAATTAGAGAACCCCTCGAAGGAAGACAGAAACCTTGGACTGAAAACAAGAACAATAGCAATACCTGGCCCCCAAACTGTAAATAACCAGTAGGATGTCTGGTGGACCAACATTCTGCAAAGACACTTTGGCCTCAGATTTAAGGAAAACTCCTTTTGTAAAAAACGAGAAAACACTGCAAATCATCACTTGCCCACCAACAGGAAAACAGAATACTCAACTCATAAACAGGCCTAGCTTCCCACAGAAAGTAGTCAACTGGCTATTCACTTAATCACATTTGATAATTATCTTGTCCTCAAGTCCTAGAGTGGGGGTAAGGAGATGATTTTTATCCCTCAATCATACCCCCTTTCCCAAATGGCTGAATCATCACCGAAGTGAGGGTCAAGAAACTGATAGGGTTGAGGGTAGAATCAAGAGTTTACTGACTTGCAATAATTATATGGCATAACAGATACTCCCACCACCTGTCTACCAGTTTGTTGTGCTGTAGTGGCTTATGTGTTGCTATGATTCTGAAAGCTACAACACTGGTATTTCAAAAACTATCAGGGTCACCAATGGTGGACAGGTTTCAGTGGAGCTTCCAGACTAATACAGACTAGGAAGAAAGGCCTAGCAATCTACTTCTGAAAATTTGACAGTGAAAAGCCTATGAACGACAAAATATTGTCTGATATAGTGCCAGAAGATGAACCTCCTAGGTTGAAAGACACTCAAAATACGCAGTGACCAAAACAATGGACTCCAGCATATCAAATATTCTGAAGATGGTACAGAACCAGACAATATTTCATTCTGCTGTGTATGAGGTTGCCGTGAGTCTGAGCTGACTTGACGGTAACTAATAACTACATAATTGTGCAGGGGAAGAAGAAAAAGCTCAGAGAGGAAATTCTTGGGAAGTTTCCTGGATTGAGTGTCTTTTGTAGGATTTGAACCTTTAGAGGAGTAGAGGAACGATTTCAGGTAGAACGTAACAGCAAAACAATTCTGGGAAAAAAGGAGAGATTTCTGTGAGAGAATGGAAGGAAAAGAGAGAGAAAGAGTAAGAGGGAAGGAGAAAGGTTTATTGATCTCCTCCTGTGTTAGAAACGTTATATATGTTAACTCACTTGAATAGTGCTGGAAGATGAACCCTTCAGGTTGGAAAGCACTTAAAAGACGTCTGAGGAAGAGCGCCTCCTCAAAGTAGAGTCGACTTTAATGAAGTGGATGGAGTCAAACTCCTGGGACCTTCATTTGCTGATGTGGCACGACTCAAAATGAGAAGAAACAGCTGCAAACATCCATTAATAATAGGAACGCGGAATGTACTTAATCCATAGAAGCATAAATAGTAGCTATTATTAGGTTTGCTTTCTAAATGAAAAAATTAAGCCTCAAAAAAAATTAACAATATGCCTGAAGTCACATACCAAGTAAATATTAGGGTGATGATATACACTCATGTCTGCTTGGTTCAACACTTCAAAGATGACTTGGAAGCTGAGTGGGGTGTAAAGAGTGCCCAGAATTTGGATGGGTAGAGAAAACCAAAACCAAACCCGTTGCCGTCAAGTCGATTCCAACTCATAGTGACCCTATAGGACAGAGTAGAACTACCCCATAGGATTTCCAAGGAGCACCTGGTGGATTCGAACTGCCGACCTTCTGGTTAGCAGCAATAGCTCTTAACCACTACACCACCAGGGTCTCCAAATAATTATATTGGATGGGTGGAGAGAGGCTAAAAATGGTTAACTGAGTTGACATTCACCTCATGAGTAATATCTTGGAGTTGGTGATGCGCCAATTCAGAGACCACGAATTGGGCCTCACTGGAGGAGGATCATGTCTGCCTTGCCATGACATTCACCTAGGAAAGCCTGCCAAATACTCAGTGAGTTCTTCCACGTGAGTGGATGGTGTGTGTGTGTGTGTGTGTGTGTGTGTGTCAGGGGGCTGGGGGAGGTCCCAATGTGGAAAGAATACATGTCTGCATGTGCACTGTGTTTTTTCACATGTGCTTGTGTTTTTTACTTCAATTCTTCCGGAGTGTTCTAGGGGACAGTACCAGACATTGTTAGAATCCCTTTGATGGAGGAGAGTCTTTGGGACAGTTCAAGGCCACACCTGTAGTTAGTGATCAAGCTGGGCACTCTCAGGATCCTTCTCTCTCCTTTCCCAGTCTCTCTGATGATCCTCTCTTGAGCATCCAGGCCTTCAAATTTGTGTAGTGCTTAGGGCGTAAGGTCAAGCCCTGGTGGCTCAGTAGTTAAGCGTTTAGCTGCTAACTGAAAGGTTGGCAGTTCAAATTCACCAGCTGCTCCTTGGAAACCCTATGGGGGCAGTTCCACTCTGTCCTATAGGGTCTCTATGAGTTGGCATTGACTTGATGGCAGCAGGCTTTTTTTTTTTTTTGGTTAGGTTTTAAAGTCATTTATATATAGTGCCCTCACTAAATTCAGTCCTCTTAACAATGTATTCCCACACTGCATATGGGAAAACTGTAGTTTAGAGAAACTAATCACAGAGCAAGTGGTAAATGACATAGAAGACCCTCTATTTGGCACTATGAGAGCCACCGATGGTTTCTTTTCTAGGGATGGTGAAAGGCAGTGGGACAAGGAATCGCAGGCAAAGCTAAAACTTAAAGCCAGCAGCTCTCTTCAAATGTTTGAAGGCTGTCACAGCTGTCATATATAACAGAGGGTAGATTTGCTCACTGTTTCATCTCTGTAAAGGGACAACAAAAACCAATAGACTTAGAAAAGAGAGAGAGACAGATCTCAACTCAATATAGGAAGAATTCTTAAAAAATGTTTTCTGCTTATAGGTGAAATACATGATGATTCATGGAAAATTTAAAAAACAAAGAAAAGTAATAATAACTATGCATAATCCTGTAACGCAAAGGAAAGAACTCTTAATTAATATTTCAGGATAGTTCTATCCAGCATTTTTCAATGAACATGCATGATTAAATAATTGAGATCATACTGTATATAAAATTTTGCATATTTTTTCACTCAACATTATATCATTTTATAAGCATTTTCTCAGCTCATTAAAAGATCTTCATAAACATAATTTAGTGGCTGCATAATATTCAATCGTATGGCCTTATCACAATTTATTTAACTAATCCCCTATTTTTGGACATTTATGTTGTGTATAATTTTTGGCTATTATGAAATAATGCTTTAGTGAAAATCTCTTGTGCATAAATCTTGTTCCACAGTTTTTAGAATTTTATAGACTAGATTTCTAGGAGTTGAATTACTAAATAAAGAGTGTGATTATCTTTAAGACTTTACACATATTGCCATTTTGCCTCCGTAAAATGTATACTAATTAATGTCTGCATCCTTACTTTTTTCTCTTCATTTGCAAGACTCTACACTCTGCTTTTATTTTCCTTCTTCACTGGGGGCTCTTTCTCAATCTATTTTAGTTGCTTTTCTCCTTTGCTTGGCTTCTAAATGCTGGACAATCAGGGGACTCTCTCATTATCGAATATTTTCCCTACATAAATTAAAACACTCTCTTGGTTTAAAAAAGCATATGCAGCTCCCAAATCTATATCTCCACCCATGACCTTTCCTTGCAAATCCAACCTAGTATATCCAATTGCAGGAGACCCATGGTGACGCACAGTGTTAAAAGCTGGACTACTAGTCAAAAGGTTGCTGGTTCAAACATGCCCAGAGCTGCCTGGGAAGACAGGCTGGCAATCTATGGAACAGTTCTACTCTACATGCAAGTGGTTGCCATGAGTCAGAATCGACTTAGCAGCAACTAAAAACAACAAATATCCAATTGCTTGCTTGGTATCTGCACTTGGATGTGTAATAGGTGTCTCATACTTAACATGCCCGAACTTTTGATTTCCTCCTCAACCCAACTTGCTTCTCTGTAAGCTGTTCCCACCTCAGGAAATGAAAATCCCATCCACCGACCTGTTCACAGTGGATTTATCCTCGACTCTTTCTCTTCTTCTTCCACCAGATTAGATCCACTAGCAAGTCCTTCGACCCTCTCTCCAAAACATATCCTAATATGATTCTCTCCAATACCATTCTCCCAACTTAATTCAAGTTACTATGCTCTCGTGCTTCCTCACAGATCTAGTTTCCTAAATGAAGCCTTAGTTTTCGATCTTGCTATGCCTATAATTGGTTGTGTATTTAATATCCATCTTTTTTTATTTGTACATTATTTCAACAAATATTTTTGAGCACTTGCTGCATACTAGCTCCTCTTCTAGGCACTGAGGATGTATCAGGAAACAGAATAAAGTACCTGACCTCAAGTAATTTTCATTCTAGTGGGGACAGACAAACAATAAACAAGTTAAAACATAAAATATTATAGAAGTGCTGGGGTCAGACAGGGTTGCTATTTCATTTTGCGTGGTCAAGGAAGGTCTTTCTAATGAGGAGACAAAGGCATGAGGGAAATGAGGGAATGTGCCACAAGCATATCTTAGGAAAAGATATTACAGGCAAAGTGCCAAGGCAGGAGCACGTTTGGAATGTTCAAGGGTCATGTGCTTCAAGTGTCTGGTTGATGTGGGATTGTTCCGCCAGGCTCAGGATAAGTTCCACAACATCCTGCAGAATGAGTGAGAACAGACTTTACTGGGCGATCTTACAAAGGATGGCTGAATGTTCAACCCCCTATGCTCTCATCCTCCTTAGACATGGATGCTGAGAGCGGACACACAGTACGTTTGTGTTTAATGGAAAGACTCAACTCCTTGTGAGAGTAACTCTGCAGCTGGACATAAACACACTGCTTGGAGATAGGCAGGCAGGTGGGATCGGAGGTGCCATGTGTTTATGTAAGTTATTTGGGGATCTTGAGCTCCATGAGAATTTATAGTTCCCCTTGCCAGAGTTAGGAAGCCACCAGCCCTAAGAGAAGCTAAATTCTGGGGCAGCCCCTCCCACCAGAAGAAGGAAGTTCCCAGTGAACTCATTGTTCAGGTAACCTAGAGTGAGCCTCCAGGGTTGTTTTTTAACATTATTGTTTATGAAACCTCCTCAAGGAACAGCAAGAAGGCCAATGTTTCTGGAGCAGGAAGAGTGAGGTGGAAATAGTAGGAGATGAGGACAAAATGGCGGTGGGGGTGGGTTGGAATAGATCTGGCTGAGCTTGTAGGCCACTATAAAGGCTCTGTATCCACATAGCTGCCTTTACTCCTGCCCATACTCCTCTCTAAGGTGTCTCATAAATGTCCTCAATCTCTCTGAAATTATCAATCTCTCTCTCTCTCTCCATCATATCATGCAAACATACTATTATTTTCCAATTTTCAGCTGCCCCACCACCACCCCACAACGCCAGATTCCCTGTTTCTACGTACCTCCATGCCCTGAGAGGTTTTATGAACTATAACAGTATCCTTTGTTTTCTAGTTTCTGTCTATATTTGACTCACTGGTGGTAGTGTTTGCTTGGTTTCAAAACAACAAAAATACAAGATGCCTAGTCTGAATTTCAAATAAACAATAAACTTCTTTTTTAGTATAAACATGTCTCAAATATTAGACTTCTACTGAAACGTATTTGTTGTTTATCTGCAATTAAAATTTAACTTGACAGCTGTGATGGTTAAGGCTGTGTGTCAATTTGACTGGGCTATGATTCTCAGCGGTCTGGCAGTTGTGCTGTAATTTGACAGTTGTGTAATGATTTAATTGACTCCATGATGAGATCTGCTATGAGCAGCCAATCAGTTGAAAAGGAATTATTGGTGGTGTGACCTATGTCCAATATATGTGGACTTTCTGGCAAAGCTTGATGGCTTTTGCTCTGTTCTGGATCCTGCATCTGGCTCATTATCATCTGACCTCCAGTTCTTGGGACATGAGCCAGCAGCCTGCCATCTGACCTGCCAATCTTGGGTTTGTCAGCCCCTGCAGCTATGTGAGTCAGGAGATGCCTCCAGCCTAATGCCTGACCCACACATTTGGGACTTTCCAGCCTCTACAACCTCTTGAGCCATTTCCTTGATATAAATCTCTCTCTCTCTATTTATATGTAAGTATACATATGCTTCACTGGTTTTGCTTCTCTAGAGAACCCAGCCTAAGACAACATCCTATATTTTATCTGGCATCCTTACATGCGAGCCACCAAGGAGTTTGGAGGGAAAGGAGTATTTATCACCCATCACTCCACCCCTGCAAGGCCATAATGTAGCAGTTTCTGGGGTCCTATACCCAAGGCTACACCTCCTGTCAGGCAGCCCATCTCCCAGGACTAAACTCTCACTGGTTCTGGTGATAGCTCTCTGCCCTGGCCCTTCAGGCATAGCGGTGGTAAGTTTCAGCTGTTGCTAATTCCTGAGTGGCTCACCATTCCTGTGGTTCCCTGAGCCCTGCCCACATTGCTATAAACCACCAGTAACCAGTTTCATCCACTCAATTTTGACTCATAGTGGCCCATATGTACCAGAGTAGAACTGTGGTCCATGGGGCTTTCAGTGACTGATTTTTCAGAAGTAGATTGCCAATTCTTTCTTCTGAGGCCCTTTGTGGTGGACTAGAAGCTCCAACTTTTCAGTTAGCAGCATGTTAACCATTTGCACCACCCAGAGAGTTCACTACTGTAAATGGTCACCCTTAATTAATCTTTCTTCAGTTACCCATTTCGAGTATGCCTTCTGTTCTCTGCTGGGACACTTATCCATACAATTACTTGTTTATTGTACCCCACTTGAATATTTCTTTCCAAGGGCAGTGATGGCATCTTACTTATTTACTGAGCCTGGAGCTAGTAGCCACTCAAGCATTTGTTGACTAAGTGATGAAATACAGTTCATTTGTTCACAAATATGTTTTGGGTCAGTGGTTCTCAAAGTGTGACCCAGGATCTTAGATAGTTTCAGAATTATCAGCACCATCTGGGAACTTGTTAGATATGCAAATAATCAGGGCCAGGCTGGACCTATTGGATCAGAGACTCTGGGGGAGGGGCTCAGCAATCTGTGATTTAACAAGCCCTCCTGGTGATTATGATGCATGTTAAATTTGAGAACCTTTGGTCTAGAGAATGGGAGTATAGTGGTGCATAAAAACGGCCGTACACATGGTAGATATCAACATAGCTGACATACCTGCAAACATTCATCTTAACAAGTGACCTCAGTAATTTTATCAGACTACATCTGAAAATATTTTACTTATTTATATCTGTGAATGGTGTCCCAAGGGAGTCATTGTCTGGGCTTATCCTATGTATGAAATTCCTGGAAATTTCCAACAACTCTTTTCTGAACATGACCTGACTGTACTCCAAGCTTTCTCTGTTTAGAGAAGTTAAATTCTCTAGCCTAAACAAAAGTTAGTGCTAGCAGAGGTAGGAGGCAAAAAATTTGACAGAAAATAAGGGAAAGCCCAAAGAATGGTCCCTTAATTTTGCACTACTTTCACATATTCTATCTGATGTTCAAAAAAACTCCCCAAAGATAAAAACCTTGTCTGTAATTATACACACCTTAAAAACTTGACTCAATTTCACATGTAAACATAAAGTATTTTCTGGATCATTTATTATACCCTATATTTTCCAAGAATGCAACTATTATGCCAATTAAGGGCACATTGCAGCACTGAACAATAATGACTGAAGACCAGACAAGTTGTGGAAGGACATCAAGGACATCATGCATGAAGAAAGCAAAATGTCATTAAAAAGACAGGAAAGAAAGAAAAGACCAAATGGATGTCAGAAGAGACTCTAAAACTTGCTCTTGAACTTAGAGTAGCTAAAGCAAATAGAAGAAATGATGAAGTAAAAGAGCTGAGCAGAAGATTTCAAAGGGTGGCTCAAGAAGATAAAGTATTATAGTGACTTGTGCAAAGAGCTGGAGATAGAAAACAAAAGGGAAGAACGTGTTCAGCATTTCTCAAGCTGAAAGAACTGAAGAAAAAATTCAAGCCCTCGAGTTGCAATATTGAAGGATTCCATGGGGAAAATATTGAACAACGCAGGAAGTATCAAAAGAAAATGGAAGGAATACACAGAGTCACTGTACCAAAAAGAATTGGTCAAAGTTCAACCATTTCAGGAGATAGCATATAATCAAGAACTGATGGTACGGAAGGAAGAAGTTCAAGCTGCACTGAAGGCATTGGTGAAAAACAAGGCTCCAGGAATTGACGGAATACCAACTGAGATGTTTCAACAAGTGGAATGAAACACTGGAGGTGCTCACTTATCTACGCCAAGAAATTTGTAAGACAGCTAACCTGGCCAAACGACTGGAAGAGATCCATATTTGTGCCCATTCTGAAGAAAGCTAATCCAACAGAATTTGGAAATTAACAAACAATATCATTAATATCACATGCAAGTAAAATTTTCCTGAAGATCATTCAAAAGCAGTTGCAGCAGTACGTCAACAGGGAACTGCCAGAAAGGCAAGCCAGATTCAGAAGAGGATGTAGAACAAGGGATATCATTGCTGATATCAGATGGATCTTGGCTGAAATTAGAGAATACCAGAAAGATGTTTACCTGTGTTCTACTGACTATGCAAAGATATGCGACTGTATGGATCATAACAAATTATGGATAACATTGTGAAGAATGGGAATTCCAGAACACTTAAGTGCGCATGAAGAACCTGTACATAGACCAACAGGCAGTAACTAATGCAATAAGCTGGGGTATATGAGGAAGAAGGCAGCATTAGGATTGGTGGAAGACTCATTAACAACCTGTGATATGCAAATGACACAACCTTGCATGCTGAAAGTGAAGAGGACTTGAAGCACTTATTGATGAAGATCGAAGACTGTAGCCTTCAGTACGGGCTACACCTCAACATAAAGAAAACAAAAATCCTCACAACTGAACCAATAAGCAACATCATGATAAATGGAGAAAATATTGAAGTGGTCAAGGATTTCATTTTATGTGGACCCATAATCAACGCCCGTGGTAACAGCAGTCAAGAAATCAAATGACATATTCCACTGGGCAAATCTGCGGCAAAAGACCTCTTTAAAGTGTTAAAAAGCAAAGATGTCACTTTGAGGACTAAGGTTTGCCTGACCCAAACCATGGTATTTTCAATCGTCTGATATGTATGTGATAGCTGGACAATGAATAAGGAAGACTGAAGAAGAATTGATGTCTTTGAATTATGGTGTTGACAAAGAATATTGACCATACCACTACTACCAGAAGAACAAACAAATCCATCTTGGAAGAAGTTTAGCCAGAATGCTGCTTAGAAGCAAGGATGGTGAGATTTCATCTCACATACTTTGGACATGTTATGAGGAGGGACCAGTCCCTGGAGAAAGACATCATACTTCGTAAAGCAGAGGGTCAGTGAAAAAGAGTAAGACCCTCAATGAGATGGATTGACACGGTGGCTGCAACAATGGGCTCAAGCATAACAACGATTGTGAGGATGGCGCAGGACAAGGCAGTGTTTCATTCTGTTGTACACAGGGTTGCTATGAGTCCGAACTGACTCGATGGCACCTAAACAACAATAACATATTTTCCAGGAATGCCACTATTATGCCAATTAGGGAACATTGCACTTTGTTTTGTTCTGATCCCAAGAGTAGTATGTCATTTCCAAAAATCCTAACACCAATGACAAGTGTTTGAATTGTCAACACAACACATCTATATCAACCACATTTGTAGCTGTCGCATTCACCGTGATTCTACAAACAGAGGGAAACATCCGACTAGACCATGCGTATCTTCTAGTGCAGTGGATCTCAAACTAATGTGCATATCAGTCACCTGGGTAGGCTGTTACAATGCAGAATCCCATTCAGTAGTTCTGGGCTGGGCCCTTAGATCTACTTTTCTAACAAGCTCTCAGCTGGTGTTGATGCTGCTGGTCCATGGACCACACTTTGAGCACTGAGTTTCTGGTGTAATTGTGCCCCATCATTTACATATAAAAATTTATATTATTTCATTATAAATTCCTTTCATTTCTCTTTTATAATTGTGGTAATGTATTGATTTTTAAAAAATAAGTATGTAGTTAAATTTAATTGTCTATGAATTTCTTTTCTACTAGTAAAGAGAGCAATAGAAAATTCAATATGAAAAGGAGGTGCAAAATCTGATAGGGTTGAAGAATCATTGGTCTAAGCTCTTCAAGGTCATCCCATTCCATAATTTAGAAATGGGAAGGCTAAGCCAATCCCTGCATTGGAATTGTCCTGGAAAGATATGTTCAGGAATGGGCAATGCCAATTTAAACCAAGGAAATTCAAAGAAAGCTTTTCTGGGGATATTCGGGAAAGAAGCTTCCTCATCCTTATGACAGTAGGCCCAGGAAGCATCCTTCTCTCTTCCTGTGGACATTGTGGAGTGAAGACCTACTGTCTGATGAAGTGAGCACACGGATGTGGGAAGGGAAGAAACCAGAGAATCACAGACAAAAGGAGCTTTAGCCTGTGGATTAAACCAACCCTGCAGCTCACCTGGAGTCTCTGTGTAGCACAGTTACTGCTCTAGGCTTCTAACCAAAAGGTTAGGGGCTCGAGTCGACCCAGAAGAGCCTTGGAAGAAAGGCCTGGGGATCTACTTCTGAAAAATCAGCCTATGAAAACCCTATGGAGCAGAGTTCTACTCTGACACACATGGGGTCTCCATGAGTCAAGGTTAACTAGATGACAAACTGTCTGGTCTGGTCTGGTATGGAGTTTGCCTGCTTTTATTGATATGTGATAGATGAGCCAATAAACATTCTTTTGTTTAAATTATGTGGAAGTGGGTTTTTTGTGTCTATGGGACATCAATATGGAGAGTCAATTAGATGGAGTTATCCATTTAATTATCTGGGCTAGAGATATGAATTTGGGAACAGCAGTGTGAAGGTGGATTTTACAGCCATTCATAGGATGAGCTCACCTAGGGAGAGACCACCAGTAGAGAATAGAAGAGGCTCAGGATTCAAGCCTAAGGAGTCACAAACTTGAGACTCTGGATAGAGGATGACAGCATACCAGGAAACCAAACCCATTGCCATCGAGTTGATCCTGACTCATAAGGACCCTATAGGACAGAGTAGAACTGCCCCATAGGGTATCCGAGGCTGTAATCTTTTTTTTTTGGCCACACTTGCTGCATTTATTTCTCTTTCCCTTTTTGTTTTTTGCCCATGTATTGTATTTTATTTTTTCCCATATGAAAATCTACACATACATTGTTATGTGACTCTAATTGCTCTCCCCATACTGTGACAGCACACACCTCCTTTCCACCCCTGGTTCCCCATGTCCATTCAACCAGCTCCTAACCCTCTCTGCCTTCCCATCTCACCTCCGGACAGAAGCTGCCCATTTAGTCTCTTGTATCTACTTGAGCTAAGAAGCACACTCCTCACAAGTATCACTTTACATCCCACAGTCCAGTCCAGCCCTGTCTGAAGAGTTGGCCTTAGAAACTGTTTTAGTTCTGGGCTGATAGAGAATCTACGGGCCATGCTTTCTGGGGTTCCTCTGGTCTTAGTCAGACCATTAAGTCTGGTCTTCTTACTAGAATTTGAGTTCTGCACCCCATCTTTCTTCTGTTCCGTCAGGGACTCTCTGTTGTGTTCCCTGTCAGGGCGGTCATTGGTTGTAGCTGGGCACCATCTAGTTCTTCTGGTTTCAGGCTGATGAAGTCTCTGGTTTATGTGGCCCTTTCTGTCTCTTGAGCTAATATTTTCCTTTTGTCTTTGGTGTTCTTCATTCTCCTTTACTCCAGGTGGTTGGGACCAATTGATAGATCTTAGATGGTCACTTGCAAGCTTTTAAGATCCCAAACACCACTCAGTAAAGTAGGATGCAGAACATTTTCTTAACAAGCTTTGTTATGCCGAGGCCATAATCTTTACAGAAGCAGGCTGCCACATCTTTCTTCTGCAGAGTGGCTGGTGGGTTCGAACTGCCATCCTTTCAGTTAGCAGCCAAGCACTTAACCAACTGTGCCACCAGGGCTCCTCACGACAGGCTATAGTGGTCAGCAATGGGCCAGGAGGGTCAGCAGACTTACTGCCATTGAAGGCAAGAAAAATGAATTTGAGAGTGCTTGTCTCCCGAAACTCTTGCCAACATAGTGCAATGTTTGGTTTCTTTTTTCCCCACTTCTGTTTACAACATCTTCCCCAGATTCAAAATTTGCCAAAGCTCTCATGCAAGTGAAATTGTTTTTATGTAAAAATCAATTAATATGCATGAAATGGATTATTTCAGTGTTTGAATTGTTTCTCCCCAAAACACCCTTTAGAAGTTCACAAAGCAGTATGAATGCAAATTCCTTTCTTTCTCTCACAAGGGAAAAGAAAGTACCTGCTAACATAATGCATGTAGTATTCATCCAGAATTCACTCAAAATGTATGCGAGAAACTTGCTCCTTTTCAGTCTACAGGTATGAAGAGATCATTGGCCACAATGAGCTTGTGGACCAGGACCTGGAATGGTGGGGCCTGGGTGAGCTTGAGGAGTCTTCTCCATACTTTTCTAGGAGTATGTGAAAGTGAGAAGGAGGATGGACAGGGAGGGACAGAGCAGCAATCTGCAATCCCCAGGGACAGGACACAAGGCAAAGGCTTTAGGAAACATTAATTCATTTTTGTTTAGCAACTTATATCTGGCCTATCCTAAACAGAAATATCCTATTTAATATTTGTTGATATTAAAAACGAAAACTCTCTTCCCACAGATGAGGTTTATCTTTGACATGTCTCTGTCTCACCTAACAGCTCTTTATCTGGACTACTCTTTACCTATACCCAGTAGACAAATTGCAGATAAGTTGGTTTGACTCATGGCGATCCCATGAGTGCCAGAGTAGAACTGTGTTCCATAGAGTTTCTAATGGCTGATGTTTTGGAAGTAGATCTTTAATTCTTTCTTCCAAAGCACCTCTGGGTGGACTCGAACCTCCAAACTTTCAGTTAGCAGCTAAGTGTGTTAACCATTTACACTTCCCAGGGCCCCCTAGCCTTTATCTCTACTAGCTTTATCTGTACTACTGCCACTCCCGTGCCCAGAAATTTTCTCTGGGAGCCCCACTCAGTCCTCAGTGACTGATCCATGGTGCCCTCTACCATCCAGCATGGTATCCATTCTGCTGCTTCCTCCTCCACTGGCTCCAAACACGCACTGTTAACCCTAAACACTCTATCACAAAAGTTTTGAACTCAGTGTAGTGTCCCTTTCAACCAAATAGATCTTTCTACGGGTTGGAATCAACTCAGCAGGAATGAGTTTACTGCACACACACATACACACACACTACGGCATCTGACATTTCCCCTAAAAGGTTAACAAGTCATTCTAGAAAAGAGCTAGTCTTCATACAAGAAGCCTTACTAAAATTGCTTCCCCGTTGACTTTTTGCACTATTTTTCTTCCCCCTAAGCAGCAATGGCAAACTAGTGGACCCCTAGCTGAATTTGGTTGGCAGTCATGTTTTATTTGCCCCATAAATTGTTTTTAAAAAGATACAATTTAAAAATTAGGACATTTCAAGATAGAAGTCCAGGTTGCTCATTTCTTTTGAAAATACAAAAGCCCTGGCAACACTGGAGTCCATTCCCACATGGTAACAATTGGACACATTCTGTGGTTCACCTTACCATCCCCTACTGTCTACTTGACTAAAGGTCAAGTGCACATGCCATTTATCCCTATGTTTGCACTGTTTCTTTTCTTATAGGAAATATTTCTCTGTACTCAAGTCTCTATCAATAATAGCACACAATGGACCACATGGTACAAGAAAAATAGACTCTGTCTTCTTTCTTTGTGGAAGTGAAAACTATTCTTATGTGTTTTAAAGCAAATGAGCAAATGATAGTGACACTCCTCCTTTTTTTTTTAACCATCCCAGTTCCCATTTGAATTTGCAGCCCCTTTATACTAGAGTCTCTGGGTGGTGCAAACAGCTAACAAGCTCAGCTTCTAATCAAAATGTTAGAAGTTTGAGTCTACCCAGAGGCACCTTGGAAGAAAGGCCCAGCTATCTGCTTCCCAAAAAAATCAGCGATCGACAGCTCTGTGGAGCACTATTCTACTCGGACACACGTGGAATTGCCATAGTCAGAATCTACTCAATGGCAACTGGGAGACAAGACACTGATTTTCAGCCCTGTGTCTCTAATTATTACAAAGGAAGTCATAGAATCGGGTAGGTGAAAACAAGGCTGGGGAGTCATGAAGTCAAACAATAATATGCAAGATTATCCCTGCCATAGCTCTGAACAAAGGTTTTCCAAGAACATGTAAATATTCTCTCATCATTTCACAACTGCCTACCCTAATTCACTTGTGGTTTGAATTCTGAGGGTATAAGCGATGTGAATCTACTTACTCTTGTTGTGCAGAAAATAACATTCTGCTACTAAAAAAATATTCTAACAGAATGAGAATGGATTTCTTTTAAAACAATGAATCTAAACTTTTGCCTTTATTTAAAGCAGCATTTTCCAAATTTGAAAAAAGCTCTGCAATTAAAAAAAAAATGAAAAAGTGATAAACATATTTATGTCTTTAATTTCTTTGCAATTCAGACATCAGTTCAAAAGGAAAAATGAAGAAAAGAAAAAATAAGAAAGAAAGAAATCGCTATGTTTCATTAGGAATTTTAGTAGCAATTCTTCGGTTCAAAAATCATTCCTTTGAATTAAGATTATGAATTAAGATTATTGCTTCTTAATGGTGGAATGTGACAGTTATCTCTCTGAGAGAATGATCTCATTCAGGCACATGGTTTCCATTAAATATCTGTTCACACATTGGCTTTATACTGTTCCTTTCAGTCTCCTCAGACCTTTTAGGAGAAGCAGAGGTATAATTATATGAAAGTATATACTGCAACTTCTTTCTAAATGGGGAAAGAAGGAAGGAAGGAAAGAAAGAAGGAGGAATGGAGGGAGGGAGGAAAAAGGAAGGAGGGAAGAAAGGAGAAAGGGAGAGAGGGAGGGAGGAGGAAACAAGGAAGGGAATGAAGGAACTAAGATTTATTGAGTTTCTATTAAATGGAAGAAATTCTGTTACATAATCTCATACAGTTTTCTTATTTAATTTATTTTATGTCATTTAATAACCATGTGAAGTAAATATTATTTTTTAATGTGGAGAAAAATGTCCACTTTTAACACATGGTTAATATTTTAAAACCAAAAACAGTTACCATTGATTTTATTTCAACTCCTCGTGACCAATATGCTCCATAAAGCTTTCAGTGGTTGATTTTTCAGAAGCAGACTGCCAGGCTTTTCTTCTGAAGCATATCTAGGTAGACTCAAAGACCTAACCCTTTGGTTAGCAGCCAAGCATGTTAACCAGTTGTACCACTCAGGGACTCCAGAGGAACTGAGATTCAGTTCTAGGGTCATAAGGATTCCAAATTTCTACTTTCTACTTCATAAAAAGAAGATGATTTAAAGAGAAAATTTGAAATTTGCTTTCCGATACAACAATTTTGGACATGAAAATTAATGGAGAGAAAGAAATGGAGATGTAAATTGAGGCATATAATGAAGAAGAGGAAATGGATTCAATCCATAATTAATCTTTTTTAAAGTAGAAAAATGTGGTGTTATTTAAAACATTTACTCTCTAGTTTGTATTTGGATCTTAATGTTTGAAATTTCTAAAATAGTCAGGTCTGATATAGGATTCCAACAGGGGGCGTCTCAGGGGTCTAGCAGTTTTGAAAAAGTGAACACGTGCTCTGGCCAGATGCTGGAAGAAGGCCCAGCAGTAACGACCACGGGCCTTACCCCCATCTTAGGAGGGTTGGCTGGGGAGGGTGGGATTCTCAGTAAAGCAGGTCACAAGGAAAATCATTCTCCCTTTTTGTAAAGCAGTTAGTTCTCAACTTTGCCTCAGTCTCGCATTGGAGTCCCCCGAGGAACTTTAAAAAATTCTTGAGGCTCTCAAGGAATTCTGATTTAATTGGACTGGAGTGTGGCTTGGATACACAGATTTTTAAAGCTGTGCAGGTGATTCTAATGTGCAGCCACAGTTGTGACCTGCTATCAGACAGAAGCTCACCACTACCTATGTTGTCCTCCCTGCTGCTCCTTAGCCAGAGACGCCTGTGCTCTGTCTGTGGAAGGTGGCTGAAAGTAGATTACACCAAAGAACACCTTTGTTTCCCAGTTGTACCTGACCAGTTGTCATGGAGTCGATTCTGACTCATGGAAACTCCATGTGTGTTATGACAGGCAAAATGCAAATTAGAACAGGGCATTAAGAGAAAGGGAAAAAAACCTGTTGCCATTAAGTCACTTCTGACTCAGCGCCTCTATAGGACAGAGTAGGACTGCCCCATAGGGTTTCCAAGGCTGTAAATCTTTACAGAAGCAGACTGCTACATCTTTCTCCAGCAGAACAGCTGGTGGGTTTGAACCTCTGATCTTTTGGTTAGCAGGTGAACGCTTAACCACAGGGGACAATCACCACTTTCCTATCACCCTCTATTTAGTGGAAAATATCTGAGGTTTCCTTGTCTGACAGGTTTCCGCCTTACACAGGTTCCAGCTTTGGCACGTTTTACTGTATATCCCACTTATTCAGCTTGAGGTGAGAATAAATTCGTCTCATTTTTGATTCAAGTAGAGTGACTCAAAGCCCAATCTCAATATTTAAATCACAGCTTTCTAATTTTAAAGAATTAAGGTGTGGATCTTGCCCTATCTGATATTGAATCTTATAAATCTATAACAATTAAAATAATACTAGTTACCTGGTGCTTCTATAAAAAAAATTCCACAAGTGGTTGGCTTTTTTTTGTGTGTGTGTGCTTTAGGTGAAAGTTTACAACTCAAGTTAATTTCTCATGCAAAAATGTGTATATATATTGTTATGTGACACTAACTGTAATCCCAATAATGTGACAGCACACTCCCCCTTTCCACCCCGGGTTTCCTGTGTCCAACCAACCAGCTCCTGTCCCTTCCTGCCTTCTCATTCTGCCTCCGGACAGGAGTTGCCCATTTGGTCTCATGTATCTGCTTGAACTAAGAAGTACACTCTTCACCAGTATTACTTTGTTTTATACTCCAGTCTAATCTTTGTCTGAAGAATAGGCTTCGGGAATGATTTAAGTTCTGGGTTAACAGAGCTTCTGGGAGCCATGTCTTCTGGGGTTCCTCTAGTCTCAGTCAGATTATTAAGTCTGATCTTTTTATGTGAATTTGTTGTGTTCTCTGTCAGGGCATTATTGATGGTAGACGGGCACCATCTAGTTCTTCTGGTCTCAGGCTGATGGAGTCTCTGATTTATATGGGCCTTTTGCCTCTTGGGCTTTGGTGTTCCCCATTTTCCTTTGCTCAAGGTGGGTTGGGACCAATTGGTGCATCCTAGATGATCACTTGCAAGCTTTTAAGACCCCAGACACCACTCACCAAAGTGGGATGTAGTACATTTTCTTAGTCAACTTTGTTATGCCAATTGACCTAGATGTCCCCCGCAACCATGGTCCCCAGACCCCCCTGCTACTCTGTCCCTCAAAGTGTTTGGTTGTATTCAGGAAACTTCTTAGCTTTTGGTTTAGTCCAGTTGTACTGACTTCCATTGTATTGTGCGTTGTCCTTCCTTTCACCTAAGAAGATTCTCATCTACTATCTAGTTAGTGAATTCCCCTCTTCTTCCCTCCCTACCCTCGTAACCATCAAAGAATGTTTTCTTCTGTGTTTAAATCTTTTCTTGAGTTCTTATAGCAGTGGTCTAATATAATATTTGTCCTTTCGCTATGACTAATTTCACTCAGCATAATACCCTCCAGATTCATCCATGTTATGTTTAGTGGATTCCTCATTGTTCTTTATCATTGAGTAGTATTCCACTGTGTGTATGTACCATAGTTTGTTTATCCATTCATCTGTTGATAGGCCCCTAGGTTGTTTCCATCTTTTTGCTATTGTGAACAGTGCTGCAATGATCATGGGTATGCATATATCTATTCCTGTGACAGCTCTTATTTCTCTAAGATATATTCCAAGGAGTAGGGTTGCTGGATCATAGGTTATTTCTATTTCTAGTTTTTTAAGGAAGTGCCAAATCGATTTCCAAAGTGGTTGTACCATTTTACATTCCCACTAACAGTGTATAAGTGTTCCAGTCTTTCCACAACCTCTCCAGCATTTATTATTTTGTGTTTTTTGGGGTCTTGTTGGGGTGAGATGGTATCTCATTCTAGTTTTGATTTGCATTTCTCTAATGGCTAATGATCATGAGCATTTCTTCATGTATCTGTTAGCTGCCTGAGTGTCCACTTTGGTGAAGTGTCTGTTCATATGCTTTGCCCATTTTTTAATTGGGTTATTTGTCTTTTTGCTGTTGAAGTTTTGCAGTATCTTGTAGATTTTAGAGGTTAGATCCCGACTGGATATGTCGTAGCCAAATTTTTTTCCCAGTCTGTAGGTTACCTTTTTTACTCTTTTGGTGAAGACTTTTGATCTGATGAGCATAAGTGTTTGATTTTTAGGAGCTCCCAGTTATCCAGTTTCTCTTCTGGTGTTTGGGCATTGTTAGTTATGGTTTGTATTCTGTTTATGCCATGTATCAGGGCTCCTAGTGTTGTCCCTATTTTTTCTTCTATGATCTTTATCATTTTAGATTTTATATTTAGGTCTTTGATCCATTTTGAGTTAGTTTTTGTACCTGGTGTGAGGTATGGGTCTTGTTTCATTTTTTTTGCAGATGGATATCCACTTATGCCAGCACCATTTGTTAAAGAGACTGTCTTTTCCCCATTTAACAGACTTTGGGCCTTTGTCAAATATCAGCTGCTCATAGGTGGAGAAATTTATGTCTGGATTCTCAATTCTGTTCCATTGGTCTATGTATCTGTTATTGTACCAGTACCAGGATGTTTTGACTACTGTGGTAGTAAAATAGGTTGAAAAATCAGGTAGTGTGAAGCCTCCCACTTTGTTCTTCTTCTTCAGTAATATTTTACTTATCTGGGGCCTCTTCCCTTTCCATATGAAGTTGGTTATTTCTTTCTCCATCTCATTAAAAAATGCCATTGGAATTCGGATCTGGATTGCATTGTATCTGTAGATGGCTTTGGGTAGAATTGACATTTTTCACAAAGTGGAGTCTTCCTATCTGTGAGCAAGGTATGTTTTTCCACTTATGTAGGTTGTTTGGGTTTCTTGCAGTAGTGTCTTGTAGTTTTCATTGTATAGGTCTTTTACGTCTCTGGTTAGATTTATTCCTAAGTATTTTATCTTCTTGGGGGCTATTGTAAATAGTATTGATTTGGTGATTTCCTCTCTGAGGTTCTCTTTGTTGGTGTAAAGGAATACAACTGATTTTTGTACGTTTATCTTATATCCTGAAACTTTGCTGAAATCTTCTATTAGTTCCAGTAGTTTTCTTGTAGATTCTTTGGGGTTTTGCTATGTATAAGATCATATCATCTGCAAATAGGGATAGTTTTTCTTCTTCCTTACCAGTTTGGATGCGCTTATTTCTTTTTCTTGCCTTATTGCTCTGGCTAGGACCTCCAGCACAATGTTGAATAAGAGTGGTGATAAAGGGCATCCTTGTCTGATTCCCATTCTCAGGGAAAATGCTTTCAGACTCTTTCTGTTTAGGATGATGTTGCTATTGGCTTTGTATAAATGCCCTTTATTGTACTGAGGAATTTTCCTTCTATTCCTATTTTGTTGAGAGTTTTTATCATGAATGGGTGTTGAACTTTTTCAAATGTCTTTTCTGCATCAGTTGAGAAGATCATACAGTTCTTGTCTTTTGTTTTATTTATGTGATGAGTTATATTGATTGTTTTTCTAATGTTGAACTATCCCTGCATCCCACTTGGTCATGGTGAATTATTTTTTTGATATGTTTTTGAATTCTGTTGGCTAGAATTGTGTTGAGGATTTTTGTGTCTATGTTCAGGAGGAATATTTGTTAGTAATCTCATTTTTTTGTAGTGTCTTTACCTGGTTTTGGTATAAGGGTTATGCTGGCTTCATAGAATAAGTTTGGGAGTATTCCATCCTTTTCTATGCTCTGAAATAGCTTTAGTAGTAATGGTGTTAACTCTTCTCTGAAAGTTTGGTAGAATTCTCCAGTGAAGCCATCTGGGCCAGAGCTTTTTTTTTGTTGGGAGTTTTTTAATTACCTTTTCAATCTCTTCTTTTGTTATGGGTTTATTTAGTTGTTCTACCTCTGTTTGTGTTAGTTTAGGTAGATAGTGTGTTTCTAGAAATTTGTCCATTTCCTCTAGGTTTTCAAATTTGTTAGAGTACAATTTTTCATAGTATTCTGTTATGATTCTTTTCATTTCAGTTGGGTCTGTTGTGATATCACCCATCTCATTTCTTATGCGGGTTATCTGCTTCCTCTCCTGTTTTTCTTTTGTCAGTTTGGCCAGTGGTTTATCAATTTTGTTGATCTTTTCAAAGAACCAGCTTTTGGTCCTGTTAACTCTTTCAATTGTTTTTTTCTTTTTATTCTCTATTTCATTTATTTCAGCTCTAATTTTGATTATTTCTTTTCTTCTGGTACCCAAGGGATTCTTGCTGCTCTCTTTCTATTTGTTTGAGTTGTAGGGTTAATATTTTGATTTTGGCCCTTTCTTGTTTTGGATGTATGCATTTATTGCTATAAATTGACCTCTGAGCACTTCTTTTGCTGTATCCCAAAGGTTCTGGTAGGAGGTGTTTTCATTCTCAATTGATTCTGTGAATTTCTTTATTCTTTCCTTGATTTCTTCTATAACCCAGTAGTTTTTGAGTAAGGTGTTTAGTTTCCATGTATTTGATTTTTTTTTTTTCCTTGCTTTTCCTGTTACTGATTTCTACTTTTATGGCTTTATGGTCAGAAAAGGTGCTTTGTAATATTCCAATGTTTTGGATTTTGTTAAGGCTTACTTTGTGGCGTAATATGTGGTCTATTCTGGAAAAGAAAGTATACTTGGCTGCTGTTGGGTGGAGTGTGCTGTATATGTCCATGAGATCAAGTTGGTTAGTGGCATTTAGATCTTCTATGTCTTTACTGAACTTCTTTCTAGATGTTCTGTCCTTCACTGAAAATGGTGTATTGAAGTCTCCTACTATTATTTTAGAGCTGTCTCTCTTTTCAGTGCTGTTAGAGTTTGTTTTATGTATTTTGGAGCCCTGTCGTTGGGTGCATAAATATGGTTATGGTTATGCCTTCCTGGTGTATGGACCCTTTAATTATTGTGTGATGTCCTTCCTTATCCTTTGTGATGGATTTTGCTTTAAAGTCTATTTTGTCAGAGATTAATACTGCCATTCCTGCTCTTTTTTTATTTTTGTTTACTTAATATATTTTTTTCCATCCTTTGAGTTTTAGTTTGTTTGTGTCTTTGAATCTAAGGTGTGTCTCTTGTAGGCAGGATATAGATGGATTGTGTTTTTTTATCCAGTCTGCCAGTCTCTGTTTCTTTATTGGTGCATTTAGTCCATTTACACTCAGTGTAATTATTGATAGGCATGAGTTTAGTGCCGTCATTTTGATGTCTTTTTTTGTGTGTGTGTTCTTGACAGTTATTTTGTTCCACTTAATTTTCTGTGCTGAGTCGTTTTTCTTTATGTACTTTCATCTTTTTCATTGTTGTTGATTTTGTATTTGCTAAGTCTTTATGTTTTTCTTTTTTTTTCTTTTGATGTGTAGGTTTGTTAGTTTCCTTTGTGGTTACCTTAAAATTTACCTCTATTTTTCTAAGTGTAAACCAAAGTTTTATTTCTTGATATTGCCTTAACTTCCTGTCCATATGAGAGTTCTATGACTACACTATTTAGTCCCTCTTTTTTGTTTTAATGTCGTCATCTTTTACATATTGATGTCTCTGTTTCCCTATTTTCAGTGTTTTAGCTTTGACTTATTTTTGTGACTTCCCTGTCCGGGTTGCTATCTGGTTGTTCTGTCCTGTGTTCTAGTCTTGTATTGTTATCTGATATTATTGATTCTCTAACTGGAGGATTCCCTTTAGTATTTGTTGTAATTTTGGTTTCGTTTTTCAAATTCCCTTAACTTCTGTTTATCTGAAAATGCCCTGATTTCACCTTTATATCTGAGAGACTGTTTTGCTGGATATATAATTTTTGGCTGGCAATTTTTTTCCTTTAAGGCTTTATGCATGTCATGACATTGCCTTCTTGCCTGCATGGTTTCTACTGAGTAGTCAGAGCTTAGTCTTATTGACTCTCCTTTGTAGATGACTTTTCATTTATCCCTAGCCGTTCTTAAAATTCTCTCTTTATCTTTGGTTTTAGCAATTTTGATTATAATATGTCTTGGTGACTTTCTTTTGGGATCTACCCTGTGTGGGGTTTGATGAGCTTCTTGGATAGATATCTTGTCATCTTTCACGATATCAGGGAAGTTTTCTGCCAACAAATCTTCAACAATTCTCTCTGTATTTTTTGTTATCCCCCCTTGTTGTGGTACTCCAATCACTCGTAGGTTATTCCTCTTGATAGATTCCCACATAATTCTTAGGGTTTCTTCATTTTTTTAAATTCTTTTATCTGATTTTTCCTCAAATAAATTGGTGTCAAGTGCTTTATCTTCAATGTCACTAATTCTGACTTCCATTGCCTCAGTTCTGCTCCTGTGACTTTCTATTGAGTTTTCTAATTCTGAAATTTTGTTGTTAATCTTTTGGATTTCTGTTTGCTATCTCTCTGTTGATTCTTGTAGCCTGTTAAATTTGTGATTTTGCTCTTGTATAACCTTCTTAAATTCCTATATTGCTTTGTCTGTGTGTTCCTTGGCTTGGTCTGCATTTTGCATGATCTCCTTCCTGATCTCTTGTAGACTCTGTATATTAATATTTTGAATTTTACCTCTGGTAATTCCAAGACTTTCTCTTCCTTCAGGAGGTTTCCCAGTTCCTTGTTTTCTTTGCTTGCTGAAGCCATTACAGTCTGCCTCTTTATGTGATTTGATATTGACTGTTGTCTCTGATCCATCAATAAGTTATGGTATTTATTTATTTTATGTTTGTTTACCATGTCCTAGCTTCTTGTTTTGTTTTGATATGCTCAGATAAGCTGATTGTGTGAGCAGCTTTGATTATTGACATCTTTGAAGCTCTCATGTCCTGTCACTAGATGGTTAGAGCTGATACTAGGTTTGGGAGCCCAGGAGTCCGTTCATTTTACTTATGTAGGTTCAGCTCAGGTGTCCAGGTTATTGGTCACTGAGTGTGTGGTGCAGGCTCTCACCTACAGTCCTAGACTGGCAGGCCCACGTAAGGGTGATTGGAGCAGGCACATGTATCTGGCTGCAGTAGGTGCTGAGCAAGGTAGGGGGCTGATTGTTGCCCCTGAGTGCCTGGGTGGAAGTTGTGTCCCTGTTTCCTAGAGCACAAGTGGGAGGGTTTTGCAGCCAGATTTTGGGTACCCAGTGCTGTTGGCTGTAAAGACTGGAAGGTACCACCTATTCTTGGACCTCTGCCGTCGGTGGCTAGGTGGTGTGGGTGGAGCCACCAGTCCTCAGGCCCCTGATGTGGGTAGATGAGGACCCTGCTTAATGGGCAGGGCAATGTCGAATGTCATGAATCTGCCACTCTCCCTTAGCTGTTGAGTTTGAAAAGAGGTTTCAGGTATATACCCTGTTGTACTATGCTAATGAGGGTCTATGCTGTTGAAATGGGCCCACATAGGTCTAGGCAGGAGTAAAGCCATTCGAAGTCTCTGGACCCCTTATGCCTGTGCCTAGGCAAAGGGGCACTGCCTACTCTGAAGTCCCAGCTTAGGGGAGCTGGCAGATTCTTATTTCATGTTTGTTCATTTGTTTATTTGTTCCTTCTCCAAAGCTGAGACACTGGCTTGGGCATGCGCGGTGGGTCCCACTTCTGGTCCAGGGAGTGCGTCAATCGCTGAAGCTGGACAGGGACAGGAGCAAGAGGGGAGTGGGCAGGTGAACGGGGAGAGAGGCACTTCCCAAAATGGGAAGGGTGTTTTCGATCCAGCGAGGTAGGTTAGATGCTTGCACTTAGGTTTCGCAGATCAGCTTTCCTTCCCCCTGGCTCCAGATGCTTGTGCAGACTCTCTGCTGCTCGGTTTTTCCCAATGTGGAAAACTCATCCCCAGTGCTACTGCTTGCCTCAGCCTGCCGTGCCAGCCGATCAAGCCTGCAGGGTGCCAGTCAGGTCAGTTCTGGCAAATCCTGACTGCTCCTGGACTGTCTCCCTCCCCCAGCTGCTGAGTCCAACTCCTCAACTTTGTCTTTGATGTTCAGGGCTCCTAGATTGTCATATATAATTGATTTGCTTGTTTTTTCAGGTCTTCGTTGTAAGAAGGACCACAGGAAGTGTCTGATTATTCCACCATCTTGGCTGGCCTCTGACTCCAGTGGGTGGCTTTAAAAAACAGAAATATATTTTCTTCCAGTACTGGAGGCTAAAAGTCTAAATCAAGAAAGATCTCAGTCAAGTCAATTCCTTACTTATTTGTAACCCCAATGTTCCTTGGTATCTTGGCTTGTAGTGGATTCTCACATGGCATCTGTTGTCCCCTGTGTGTGTCTCTGTGTCTATTCTGGCTCTTTTATAACTCAGAAGTGATTAAGTCTAGAATCTACCTTATACTAGTATGACTTCATTAAGATAACAAAAGAAGAACTTTATTTCCAAAGAAGATCATATCCACAGGTATACAAAGGCCAGGAATTCAACACATATTTTTGAGGGACACAATTCAACTGATAACAAATACTATATTGTTCAAAGATAGAAACTTAAACTAATGGAATACTAAAAAAGAAAAAAATCTGTTGCCATCGAGTTGATTCCGACTCATAGCGACCCTATAGGATTGAGTAGAACTGTCCCATAGAGTTTCCAAGGCTGTAAATCTTTATGGAAATGGACTGCCACATTTATCTCCTGTGTGGCTTGTGGTTTCAAATCGGCACTCTTTCGGTTAGCAACCGAGCACTTAATCACTGCACCACCGAGGAGTACTAAGCTGTTCTAAAACAGACCTATTGGTACACTGACATTTGAGATAGAAAACAGAAGACGTTCCAAAGCAGTAAAGGAAAAGATGTTCTTTCCATAAATGACACTGGGATATGTGGAAATCCCACTTGATACATTATACAAAAATAAACTTTAGTTTAACTTAAAAATTAAATATGACACTGAGAAAAATTAGAAATAACCCAGAATTTCCTTTTGTAGGAAAATGTAAAAATAAAGTTAAAATATATAAATATCGAATGTGTATGACATTTATACAATATATATGAGATAGAGAGGAGGAAGAGAATTAAAACAAAGAATGTAGATCTAGTTCTACTGTATCAGATCAATAACTTTAAAAACATAATGTTCAATGAAAGTGAAGAAGGACACATAGGTATGATAACATTATGTAAATTTTGAACACACATTAATACTTTATATCATTTATGGATACATACATATGAAGTAAACATGTAAAAACATGGATGAGAAGGTTCACACCCCTTTCAGAACGGTAGGTCCCTCAGGTGAAGGAGAGAGGAAAAGAAGGGACCAAAAATGAGTTCAAAATAGACTTCAGTTGTATGACTAATGCTTTTTATTTTATTTTTTTTCAATCTGAAGTAAATTTGACAGAATTTCAATCTTTGTTAAATCTGGGCATTGCATAGATAAATATTTATAATTTTATTCTCTGTACTTCCTGTACACTTGAAATGGTTTTTAATATTTAAATAAGAGTTCTCCTCCGTAAGTCTCCTTTTCTTGTAAGTCCAAAAGTTTTGGGAACTCTCCTCTTTGCAGGACAGTCTTGATTACATCACACCCAGGGACCCCCCTTACCCTTCCCAGAGGAGCTCCACGTGGCAGTTACAGCTGTTGGGTCTGAAATTCAGGCTCCACTTCAGCCCATGAGTTCACTTCCCCTGTCACAGCTGCTGCTACCACCCCCACCCCCCTGATCACTTGCAGAGGCTGCAGAGGAAGAACAAGTGCCCAAGTTCCCCTGGCTCCTGGGTGCAGCTCTTTCAGTCCCCCCCACCCACCCATGCACAGACTCTTTCCCCAGCACTGGCCCACACATCCCTAAGAGAAGTCCAGGGGCAGAGGGCATGTTCTAGTCTGTCTGTTCATCTCATTATCTTAGTATGGTCCATCTCCATGTCCTTTCTTCTGTCCATTCCTCCCTACACATCCAGATTCCTTAATCACAGTGGAGGTCTCTGCTCCTAAGTATCCCAAGCCCTGTCTCAAGGCCCCCTTCTGTTTCTTGTCCCACAAGGAGGGACATAGCCCCAGGGGGGGGAAAAAAAAACTCAGCTGGTTGTAGTTTGCTAAATGAGACATCCAAATATTCTCTAAGCCTAAAAAGGAATAACCAGTAACAAGTTGCTATCAAATCAGCTCTGACTTATGGCACCTCCATGTGTGTGAGAACAGAACTGTGCTCCATAGAGCTTTTAATAGCTGCTTTTTCAGAAGTAGATCAACAGGCCTTTCTTCTGAGGTGCCCCTGGATGGACATGAACCTCCAACCTTTGAATCAGCAGCCAAGTGCATTAACCCTTGCACCACCCAGGGACATTAGCTTGATAATTATGAAAGCTATTATTAAATATGATGACAAAACTTAAAAAATTTGAATAGACAGAAGTGTAGAATCAGATATAGAACCACAGAGTCAGTTTTATCCCGCCATCAGTAAGCCCATTTTGAGGACTCGCAGCCCCTAGTCAATTCTTTTCACCTGATCTTTTCTTACCTGGAAGCAAACTTCAGAATTTTAATTGAAGGAAATCTTTAAACTGGCCCACAGAGAGGTTTGATGACATCTCAGAAGGTACCCCCTGGTGTCAGTCCCTGGTGGAAGGCTCTGAACTTCTCCGGCCACGGGCCCGTCTCATTCAACACGGCCCAGGAGCTCTTCACTCAGTCTCTGCCCCTTGAATGGGGGAAGGATGTCCATTCCTAGCCCCATGTGTTCCCAGTGTTTGATGCTGTTTTGCAATGAAGTGGAGGTTTCTGGGTCTTCTGCCCAGTAGAGTGTTTATCATTTTTCCCTAAACTGTTCCTTTCTCTCTTCTTGATCTTTCCCAAGGCACGTCCACCATAAAATAGTTTTTGATTTAGGTAGCTACCATATGGCGTTTAAGTGGACACCATTGTCCCTGAGCTGAGACTGTAGCCAGTCCTGTCTGTGAACAGAAGACATCTCATGTGCCTCACAGCTCTGACCCCCTCTGAGCCACTCATGGAATTCCTTTTTCTTATCTGATGACTTACTTCTTCTTCACAGGTCATTGGCAAAGAGAGCCAGCCCCTGTTCTGACTTTAGCACCTTCTCCTGTCCCTTTGATGATATCCCCAGCTAACCTCTACAGTATAATTATTAAGAATCTTTTTGCCACTACTTTATAGCAGAAAAAGCCTTTGCAGCCATAATCATAGATGTATATGTTCCTTACCAAAGCAATGGTCTTATCCACATATATATTGCTGAATATATTTAAAGTGCTAATCACATAGAAAGTCTGAAGTTCCTTGTTGACTGACTGGTATTGGAACCATCAGTGCCAATAACATGTATATGCACATTGAATATTGATGAGTCATATACCTATATAGATAGCAATGTGATCATTCATGCTTTGATAAGAAAATATCAGTATGTGATAGCATACGGCATATGATCATAATTGAAATCTAATATTTAAAAAGCATCTGAACATCAAGTAATTTAAGTGTATTCTAAAATGTAATTGGAATATAGAAAGTATCACTGAGGTATCAGGAGACTGGAACCACAAACCTTTCCAGGTTACGTGACAGATTTGAGGCCAAAGTATTTTTTCATAAGTCAATTTATCTGGAAGCTGGGTAAGATAAAGAGGATAGAAACAGATAGTAGTGTTCATTGGAAGCACTTTAAAAGTTTGCTTCCTTAAGCCATTTGCCTGCTACTTTGATATCACAACATAGCATTTTGATTAAACATACTGCCTTTCTGTGTGCATCCTAGTTTTGCCACTTCTTAGCAATATGACCTTAGGTAAGTCATTTAACTTCTCTCTATCTCATTTCCTTATCTGGAAAATGGGGATAACAATAGCCTGCCCTCATGATGTTATCATGAGGGCAGTTAGTGCAAGTAAAAGTACTTGGAATAGTGTTGGCACATAAACAACCGTAATCATCACCATCACTGAGATTTTCATTTAAAAGGAAGTTACTAAAACATCTCAATACCCAGCTTAGCTTTGCCACACACTCATAGGTACCAGGAGCTGGAATGTGAGTTCTGGGGGAAGCAGACAGGGAAGAGCAGGGTAAAGTCTCCAGCCTCAGAGAGGGGGCTGGCATTCATGGAAGGGCTCCAAGCCTAGTGGGGAGCTGGCAGGCTGGACAGGGAAAGAAGGCCAGAGCCCCCACCATAGGAGGAACCTTGGGTAAGGGTTATCGCCCATGGAAGACTGCCACCTGGAAGTGACACAGGCCCCCAAGGGTCATCCCTGACAGATTAGATACCAGCTCCACAGGTAGCAAGAACAATCCCAAGCCTCACTGGATGGTGGCCCTGAGGTTTTGCTCTATTTTCTGCCTTGACTATAAGCTGGGCTAAGCTTTGTCCTGAATTGAGACCAGCTGTAGACAAAACTCTAAGAGTGGTAGATATCATTATGGATAAAAGCATTCGTCCTGGTGCTACACAGACAGGGGTGTGAATCTAAACTCTGCCACTTTCTTTTTATTCATTTGTTTATTGTGCTTTAGGTGAAAGTTTACAGCTCAAGTTAATTTCTCATACAAAAATTTATACACATATTGTTATGTGACCCTAGTTGCAATCCTTATAATGTGACAGCACAATCCGCCTTTCTACCCCGGCTTTCCCGTGTCCATTCAACCAGCTCCTGTCCCTTTCTGCCTTCTCATCCTGCCTCTGGACAGGAGCTGCCCATTTAGTCTCATGTACCTACTTGAACTAAGAAGCACACTCTTCATGAGTATTATTTTATGTTTTATAGCCCAATCTAATCTTTGTCTGAAGAGTGGGCTTCGGGAATGGTTTTAGTTCTTGGTTAACAGGGAGGCTGGGGGGGAGCATGTCTTCTGGGGTTCCTCTAGTCTCAGTCAGACCATTAAGTATGGTCTTTTTACATGAATTTGAGTTCTGCACCACACTTTTCTCCTGCTCTGTCAGGGACTCTCTGTTGTGTTCCCTGTCAGGGGGGTCATTGGCGGTAGCCAGGCACCATCTAGTTCTTCTGGTCTCAGGCTGATGGAGTCTCTCGTTTATGTGGCTCTCTTGTCTCTTGGCCTAATATTTTCCTTGTGTCTTTGGTGTTCTTCATTCTCCTTTGCTCCAGGTAGGCTGGGACCAATTGATGCATTTAGAGACTGCTTGCAAGCTTTTAAGACACCAGATGCTACTCACCAAAGTGGGATGCAGAACATTTTCTTAATAAACTTTGTTATGCCAATAAACTTAGGTGTCCCCTGAAACCATGGTCCCCAGAATCCAGCCCCAGCTACCCTGTCCCTCAAAGTGATTGGTTGTGTTCAGGAAACTTTACTTAGAGTTTGGTTAAGCCCAGTTGTGCTGACTTCGCCTGCATTGTGTGTTGTCCTTTCCTTCACCTGAGATGATTCTTGTCTACAATCTAGTTAGTGAATTGCCCTCTCCCTCCCTCTTCACCCTCGTAACCATCAAAGAATGTTTTCTTCTGTGTTTAAACCTTTTCTTGAGTTCTTATAATAGTGGTCTAATACAATATTTGTCCTTTTGCAATTGACTAATTTCACTCGGCATAATACCCTCCAGATTCATCCATGTTGTAAGACGTTTCCCGGATTCATCGTCGTTCTTTATCATTGCATAGTATTCCATTGTGTGTATGTACCATAATTTGCTTATCCATTTGTCTCTTGATGGGCACCTAAGTTGTTTTCATCTTTTTGCTATTGTGAACAATGCTGCAATGAACATGGGTGTGCATATATCTATTCGTGTGATGGCTCTTAGTCTCTAGGATATACTCCAAGGAGGGGGATAGCTGGATCATATGGTACTTTTATTTCTAGCTTTTTAAGGTGAAGCACCAATCAATTTTCAAAGTTGTTGTACCATTTTACCTTCCCATCAGCAGTGAATAAGTGTTTCAGTCTCTCCACAACCTCACCAACATTTATTATTTTGTGTTTTTTGGATTAGTGCTAGCCTCGTTGGGATGAGATGGTATCTCATTGTAGTTTTGATTTGCATTTCTCTAATGGCTAATGATTAGAGAATTTCCTCATGTATCTGTTAGCCACCTGAATGTCCTCTTTGGTGAAGTGCCTATTCATATCTTTTGCCCATTTTTTAATTGGGTTATTTTTCTTTTTGTTTTTGAGATTTTGCATTATCTTGTAGATTTTAGAGATTTGACCCTGATCAGGTATGTCGCAGCCAAAATTTTTTTCCCAGTCCGTAGATTGTCTTTTTACTTTTTTGGTGAGGTCTTTTGATGAGCATAATTGTTTGATTTTTAGGAGCTCCCAGTTATCTAGTTTCTCTTCTGGTGTTTGTACATTATTAGTTATGGTTTGTATTCTGTTTATGTCATGTATTAGGGCTCCTAGTGATGTCCCTATTTTTTTCTTCCATGATCTTTATCATTTTAGATTTTGTATTTAGGTCTTTGATCCATTTCGAGTTACTTTTCATACATGGTGTGAGGTATGAGTCTTGTTTCATTTTTTTTCAGATGGATATCCAGTTATGCCAGCACCATTTGTTAAAGAGCCCATTTAATGGACTTTGGGCCTTTGTCAAATATCAGCTTTTCATTGGTGGTGCCACTTTCTAATGAATTGCTTTTTGACACTCAGTTTTCTCATCTACAAAATTAAGGAGAATAATGATGTTGTTTTAATTGCTGGCATGCAGATTAAATGAGATTCTCTAATGTCTTTGGCCTAGTATTTGACATATGGAAGTGATCATAAATGTTAGCTATCATTACTATTATTATAAAGATGTGATGACGGTGGTGGTGGTGGTGGTGGCGGTGGTAGTGATGATGATGATGGTGATGATGATGATGAAATGAGATGAGATGATGCACATGATGATGGAGGGGAAGACCAAGGGAAGGGAAACAATGACAAAATTGTTGTTGTTGTTACGTGCCCTCAAGTTGGTAACAACTCATAGTAGATCTATGTACAACAGAAGGAAACACTACCCAGTCCTGCGCCATCCTCACAATCGTTGCTGTGTTTGAACCCATTGTTGCAGCCACTGTGTCAATCCATCTTGTTGAGGGTCTTCCTCTTTTTTGCTGACCCTCTACTTTTCCAAGCATGACGTCCTTCTCCAGGAACTGTTCTTAGTGATGGAAAAAGAGGCAAGGGCTTAATCAATTTTTTTAATCAAGTAAAATGAACCCCCAAAAGAGACAATTATCCTTAAATTCTGATGGGACGCAGCTAGTCTGTCTTGCACAAGCCATCTCTTTCACACAGAAGAGTGTTGTTTATAAACTGGTTTATGGGGCACATTTCTTCCCATAACCATTTAAAGACCTGTTCAGTCACAAGAGGATAAAAGCCCAGGTCAGACCACATGCACTCAGGGGACAGAATTTAAAGCACAAGGAACAAGGGTCTAAATAATAGAGCTAACAGCAGAGTTACATTCCCACACCTTTGGCAGAGCATGCAGATTTCACCAAAGCTAAATGTTCCGTCTCTAGAACCTGACTCGTTCCTTACTATTTTTATTGTGTTGCAGCTTAAAAAAAATTGCCAATTAAGTTAAACTAAACTGTCGCACAATCAGCTTCTATAATTACCAGCAATGGTTTATGATAGGTTCAAGCAAACAGAAGGTTTGATTTTTTTTTTTTTTTTTTGCCACAGTTGTAGTTTCTTTTTGTAGAAACAATTATCCTAGCAGTGCTTCCCAGCAAAAGGAAAACATAGCCTGGAGCCATTGCATATTTCATTTTCAGTCCAGCAGTTTTAGAGAGTTTTTGCTTTTTCCAGTGACTATTCAATGGGAGAAATAGACAGCCAAAGGCTCTGAATAAAGCATAGTCTCTCACAAAGCAGGCAGTGAAGCCACCAGATCTAGGCAAAAAAAAAAAAAAAATGCTGTCCTGCTCTGGTGACTCCCAGTTTTTGAATATGCCCATTCATCCACAGGAGGGAGGAATTACAGGGTAGGGATCACATATCACTATCAAATTAATGTACTCAATCTCCAGCAACAGATGTCATAATGCATAAGGAAACAAATCTAAAGTTAAATTTATTAATATTATCAGTTAATGGCATAATACGTATAATTACGAGTTGGTAGGAGACACTTGTGGCGTTGGTGGTATAATGGTGAGCATAGCTGCCTTCCAGGCAGTTGACCCAAGTTTGATTCCCAGCCAATGCAGTGGGCTGACATTTGGAGTCCTGGTGGTGTAGTGATTAAGAGCTCAGGCTGCAGTTCGAATCCACCGGCTGCTCCTTGGAAACCCTACGGGGCAGTTCTACTCTGTCCTTTAGGGTGGCTATGAGTCGGAATTGACTCTTCGGCAACAGGTTTAAAGGGAGGGGGCACAGGAATATGTCTGGGTTTGAACTCCTGTTCCACTGGTTGACCAAGTGTTTTAGTTACCTAGTGCTGCCATAACAGAAATACCACAAGTGGATGGTTTTAACAAAGAGAAGTTTATTTCCTCTCAGTAAAGTAGGCTAAAAGTCCAAATTCAGGGCGTCAGCTCCAGGGAAAGGCTTTTTCTCTCTGTCAGCCTTCTTCTCTTCGGTGTTCCCCCGGACTAGGAGCTTCTCTGCACAGGGACCCTGGTCCAAAGGACGCGCTCTGCTCCCAGCACTGCTTTCTTGATGCTGTGATGTCCCCAACTCTCTGCTTGCTTCTCTTTCCATTTATCTCTTGAGAGATAAAAGGTGGTGCAGGCCACACCCCAGGGAAACTCCCTTTACAATGGATCAGGGATGTGACCTGGGTAAGGGTGGTGTTACAATCCCACCCTAATCCTCTTTAACATAAAATTACTATCACAAAATGGAGGCCAACCACACAATTCTGGGAATCACGGCCCAGCCAAATTGATATACACATTTTTGGGGGGACACAATTCAATCCACGACACCAAGCAACGTGAACTTTTTGAGTCTGTTTTCCCATGTGTAAAAAGGAGTTACCAGTAGCTTTTACCTAAAACAGCTGTTTTGAAGATTAGATAAGCTAATAATAAATTCATTCATTTATTTAACAAATATTTATTGAGCAGTTATTATCTGCAGGCTCTGTCCTAGGTGCTAGGGATACAACAATGAACAATACAAACAAAACAGTGTTTAACTTAGAGGAACCTAGGGAAAATGTCCATATAGTGCTTGGCACATAATAAACACACAATAAACGTATGCTATGATTTTTATGGAGACCCTGAGTGATGCCAACTGAAAGGCTGGCAGTTAGAGTCCACCCAAAGGTGTCTTGGAAGAAAGGCCTGGCGATCTACTAAAAAAAAAAAATCAGCTACTGAAAACCTTATGGAGCACAGTTCTGCTCTGACACACATGGTATTGTCATGAGTTGGAATCAGCTTGACAGGAACTGATTTACTGGTTTATGATTTTTATAATAGTATTATTTTATTGTTATATGTGGTTGTAGGGTTTATTATTGTTAGCTATTGTATTTTATAGTCACAATTCTATATTATATTATTCCACTTCACACATGTGAAAGTAAAGTTGACAGCCTAAGTGATTTACACATGATCTCATGATTATCATGTTACAGAGTCAAGTTTCAAGTCTAAGTTTATCTGACTTGAGACCACATTCTACGTAAGCTCAAGGCACAGTGCAATTCCTAATGAATCCAGGAGTCTAGGCGTCTCATCTGGAATTAGTCTGTGGATCCAGCATTCCCCTTCTCTCTGGCTTGATCCATGAATATATGGAAAATAGCATGATCCTAAATCTTCACTATACATGATGATTTACAGCTGAATGTGTTTGGCACAGTCCTTTTCCTGGAGAGAGAATAAGAACAGCAGGTAGAAGTGAAGAGAAGGTATGTCTCAGTGAATCCTAAGGAAGAATATTTTAATAATTAAAGTGATTAGACTTGGGTATGGTCTGTAATATGGGTTACCTTAAAAAGTTTCTTTTTTTTTCCTGTTGCTTTCAAGTTGAATCTGACTTATGGCAACCCCACGTGTGTCAGAGTGGAACTCTGCTCCATAGGGTTTCAATGGCTGATTTTCAGAAACAGATCATCCGGCCTTTCTTCTGAGGTGTCTCTGGGTAGACTTGAGCTACTAACCTTTTGGTTAGCAGCCAAGTGTGTTAACTGTTTGCTCCACATAGTGATGGTGGATTTCTTGTCTTCGAAATGTCCAAGCAGAAGCTGAAAAACACTGAGTAAGAATGTTCCCCTAAGGGATTTAAGTACCTATTAGGGGAGGGTCAAGATTTCCTGCTTCCCAAATTTGGCTAATCTTAGTCTCTCAAAAAAAACTTCATAAAAAATAAAGATTCTCTGAGCCACCTCCCACCAGAGTTTTAGAATATCTGGTGTGCAAACCATGAGTCTGTATTTTCAACAGTCATCCTTGGTCTTCAAACATAGTCCATCCTTAGGCTGAACTGAAGGAACAACTTTAAGATATGACCTTCAGAGTTCTCAGGAATGGGATTTTGTACAAACATTCAATAAGCATTTCTTGACTGGATGATTTTGAATACTCCAGGGCTAGTAGTTATTCATCTGTGTCACTGAGTTGTAGAAAAGCCAAAGACAAAAGAATGACTGGCAGCTCTCTAGACATGCTGCTAGTTTCTACTGGACTGTAGACTTCTCCTAGACGGCAGGGTCCATGACTAGTCCCTGTAGTCTCTGAGACACCACCTTGTACAAAGCTGGTTATCAACAGAAGTTTAGTAAGAGAATGGATAAATAAATTAGGGCAGTGTTCTAACTTACCAGATCATAAGGTTCATCCAGAACCATGTCTTAAAATACAGATTCTTATCACCCACTCAAGAACAACGAAGTCAGAAATTTTAGGGGACGAGTTTGGGAATCAGTATTTTTAGCAAGCCCCCTCCCCAGGTGGCTGTGTTGCTGGGCAAGCTGGGGACACACTGATGTAGGCCAACCTTACTTGGTTTGGCTAGACCTGAGACTTCCTGGAATCAAGGCACAGGGGACTCTCTCCACTGGTGGAAAAGTTTGCTCTCAGGTGGGTTGACCATCGGGACACTGGCCTGGAGACGACTTCCCATGCTTGGTTTTCATCTGTAAACTTCCCTCCACGTGGAGACCAGGTGTGGCGCGGCAGTGGCTCACCCCAGTTTAGGTGCCTGAGCTTAAAAAATTCACCTTGCTTGTCTGCCTTCTTCTCCCCTGTGCCAAGCACCAATTTTAGAAGAATTTCCAAAAAGGCTTCCTAAATGTGCATTGTAAGAAGACGAGAGAAGCCACAGGAAGTGCTTTTTGTTTGTTTGTTTGTTTGCTGAAATCAAAACCTGCCTTTTCTTCTTCTCCCACTGATTAGAATCTCAGCATTCCACTAAGATGATCTCCAAAAAAGGAAAAGCAAATGAGTAGGGCTGTTTCTGAGGATATGAAATACTTTACAATTACATAAGGTACGGTTGGGCTTGGGGCTGATCATTGGTGATGGGTAGGTTTCTGTGAGGCTGCAAATGAATTCAGCATGGGACAGCGTTCCAAATGGCTCCTACAAGCTTTCCCTTTATTATTTTTATTTGGTTATGTGCTGACTCTCATCCAGAATTGCACTTAATGCTCTAGTCTGAAGTTGTTGAAATGGCCCCCCATGGCATAGTGTGACAGTGAAAGGATATTGCCTTTGGAAGCTGCTAATGGTCCATGAAAAGGAAACAGCAGTGAACAAGAAAGCAGTGCTCCAAAATAATGTCAGATAAAAATATTCCCGTCGTCTTCACGTTCACCGTCCATTTACTTGGAGAGGGACATGATCACAGGGAAGGCAGAGTTTCCGAAACAGGCAAAGGTTCAAAGAATGCAGGCATCCAAGGTTAAAAATATATCCACTTTCACAAATATATTTCTCTACAGTTCTTAATTAAAAGTCAGAGTTTACATTTGGAAACCTAATTGAGCTCCAGAATCTAAACGCGGAGAGGAGAGAGCTCTGGAGCTGTAATGGTAAGAATGGCTATCAAATGCGGGCAGGGTCGTTAATTAATTCATTTGACCAGTCTGCTTGGGGCACGTCTCATGTGCCAGGCCATGTGTTAGGAGCTGGGGATACAGCAGTGAGAAAGACAGGTCCCTGCCCAGAAGGAGCTCACCATCAGACAAGGAAGAGAGACACAGACACACAAATTACTGTAATGTGACAAGTCAAAACAAAGTGCTGGAGGAGCCCACAAGCATTGAGGACTCAGGAAGGAGCTGATGTCCGAGTTTGTATGTTGCCAGGAAAAGGTAAAGGGGGCTGTTGGGTGGGGAGGGAGTGGTAAGAAGGTTCTAGGCAGAGGGAAAGCTAGGTGCAAATGCACAGCTTGGGAAAGGGCTTGACAAGACACGGGAGCTTGGAGAAGTTCAGTGTGGAGGAAAGAAGACGTGCTCTTGGAAAGAGGGGCAGGGTAAGACTAAGTCTGCATCTTTGGGCAGGGGTGGAGGGAAGGGGATGGATGGCAGGGAGATTCAGTGCCTCATCAGATTCTGTATAAGCTGATCGGCTCCAAATAACCAATAAACCTCTTGCTGTTGACAAGGACCCCAGAATACGCTCCTCTTAGTCTTTAGGGAGTGTTTGGCTCTTGATGGAAATGGTTAAGTGTTCAACTACTAACCAAAAGGTTGAAGCTTCTATGATGCACCTTGGAAAAAAGGCCCGGTGATCCACTTTGGAAAAATCATCCAATTTAAACCTCATGGAGTTCAGTTCTACTCTGACACACGTGGTATCTCCAGGAATCAGAACTGACTCCACAGCAATTGATTTGGCTCTTGGTGTCTTGAGGAAGAGTGAGAGTGTGAGAGAAAATATCTACTGCCTTATGGTCTCCAGAACTTGACTCACACTATATTTGCCACAAACCATTAAATACTCTTAAAGGGAAGAAAAGAAGACATTCCAGCCAGAAGCAATCTTTTCCAAAAAGAGAATATGAAGCAATAAATACCATCAGTACTTGAAACTCAGTTATGTGGCAATTTTATCCATCAGTGACAACCAACATACATTAAATGCTTACTATGTACCAGAGTCTGTTTCACATGTATTTTTAGTATATAATTTTATTAAATTTCTTCAACCACAATATGAGGTGGATACCTCTTTTTTCTCATTTTATAGACTGAGGAAACTGGGCCACAGAGAAGTTATTTGCCAGGGACCTCGTGGTTAGTATATGCTGGCCTCTAGGATTCCAGAACCTGCCCTCTTAACCATTCTAGAACATGGCCCTCCACTTAGCTAGAATAGGGCCAAAAGATAAATGGCAAGAAAGCATAAAACTACTCTGAGCAGTGAAGACAAATTCCTACATTTTTACGTAAATTAATGAAATTTGTTCATTCATACTCCCAACCCTCACTCCGTGGGTTCTTCAGTGATTTATGTACATTGTATGGTTATTTTGTTAAGGATTACAAAGGCCTTCTGGCATCAATTCAGAAATGCCATTAGTAAAGATCAATCAATAACCAGTTCCGCTGAGTTGATTCCAACTTACGGAAACCCCATCTGTGTCAGAGTAGAACTATGCTCCATAAGGTTCTCAATGACTGATTTTTCAGAAGTAGATCACCAGGCCTTTCTTCAGAGGCACCTCTGGGTGGACTTGAACAATCAACCTTTTGGTTGGCAGCTGAGGGCGTTAACCATATGCACCACCCAGGATCTCTGATCAATTGATAAAAAACCAAATCCATTGCCATCAAGCTGATTCCGACTCATAGCAACCCTATATAGGACAGAGAACTGTCCCATTGGGTTTCCCAGGAGTGGCTGGTGGATTTGAACTCCCGACTTTTTTGGTTAGCAGCCTAACTCTTTATCCCTGTGTCACCAGGGTGCCAATCAATTGATGTTGTTGTTGTTAGGTGCCATCGAGTCGGTTTTGACTCATGGCAACCCTATGTACTACAGAACAAAACACTGCCAGGTCCTGTGCCATACTCACAATCTTTGTTATGCTTGAGCCCATTGTTGCAGCCACTGTGTCAATTCATCTTGTTGAAGGTCTTTCTCTTTTTTACTGACCTTGTACTTTACCAAGCATGATGTTCTTCTCCAGAGACTGATCCTTCCTGATAACATGTCCAAAGTATGTAACACGTAGTCTCACCATCCCTTGCTTCTAAGGAGCATTCTGGTTGTACTTCTTCCAAGACAGATTTGTTTGTTCTTTTGGCAGTCCATGGTATATACAATAACCTTCACCAACACCACAATTCAAAGGCGTCAGTTCTTCTTTGGTCTTCCTTATTCATTGTCCAGCTTTCACATACAGATGATGCGATTGAAAACAACATGGCTTGGGTCAGGTGAACCTTAGTCTTCAAGGTGACGTTTTTGCTTTTCAACACTTTAAAGAGGTCATTTTTAGCTGATTTGCTCAATGCAATGCATCTTTTGATTTCTTGACTGCTGCTTCCGTGAGTCTTGATTGTGGATCCAAGTAAAATGAAATCCTTGACAACTTCAATCTTTTCTCCATTTATCATGATGTTGCTTATTGGTCCCATTGTGAGGAGTTTTGTTTTCTTTACGTTGAGGTGTAATCCATACTGAAGGCCATGGTCTCGGATATTCAACAGTAAGTGCTTCAAGTCCTCTTCACTTTCAGCAAGGAAGGTTGTGTCATCTGCATAACGCAGGTTGTTAATGAGTATTCCTCCAATCCTGATGCCCTGTTTTTCTTCATATAGTCCAGCTTCTTTAATTATTTGCTCACCATACAGATTGAATGGGTATGGTGAAAGGATACAACCATGATGCACACCATTCCTCACTTTAAACTACGAAGTATCCCCTTGTTCTGTTCGAACAACTGCCTCTTCATCTATGTGCAGTTTCCTCATGAGCATAATTAAATGCTCTGGAATTCCCAGTTTTTGCAATGTTATCCATAATTCCTTATGATCCACACAGTTGAATGACTTTGCATAGTCAATAAAACACAGGAAAACATCTTTCTGGTACTCTCTGCTTTCAGCCAGGATCCATCTGGCATCAGCAATGATATCCCTGGTTCCAGGTCCTCTTCCGAATCTGGCCTGAATTTCTGGCAGTTCCTTGTCAATATACTGCTGCAGCTGCTTTTGAATGATCTTCAGCAAAATTTTAATCGCTTGTGATATTAATGATATTGTTCAATAATTTCTGCATTCGGTTGGATCACCTTTCTTGTAGGCATAAATATGGATCTCTTCCAGCTGGTTGGCCAGGTTAGCTGTCTTCCAAATTTCTTGGCATAGAAGAGTGAGTGCTTCCAGCCTTGCATCCGTTTGTTGAAAATCTCAGTTAATATTGCATCAGTTCCTGGAGCCTTGTTTTTCGCCAATGCCTTCAGTGCAGCTTGGACATCTTCCTTCAGTACCATTGGTTCCTGATCATATGCTCCCTCTTGAAAAGGTTGAACGTTGACCAATTCTTTTTGGTATAATGACTCTGTATTCCTTCCATCTTCTTTTGATGCTTCCTGTGTCGTTTAATATTTTCCCCATAGAATTCTTCACCATTGTAACTCGAGGCTTTAATTTTTTTCTTCATTTCTTTCAGCTTGAGAAATGCTGAACATGTCTTCCCTTTTGGTTTCCTATCTCCAGCTCTTTGCACATGTCATTATAATACTTTATTTTGTCTTCTTGAGTTGCCCTTTGAAATCTCCTGTTTAGTTCTTTTACTTCAGCATTTCTTCCTTTTGCTTTAGCTACTCGAGTTCAAGAGCAAGTTTCAGAATCTCTTTGGCCATCCATTGTGGTCTTTTCTTTCTTCCCTGTCTTTTTAATGACCTCTTGCTTTCTTTATGTATGATGTTCTTGATGTCATTCCACAACTCATCTGGTCTTCGGCCCTTAGTGTTCAAAGCATCAAATCTATTCTTGAGATGGTCTCTAAATTCAGGTGGGATATACTCAAGGTTGTACTTTGGCTCTCGTGGACTTATTCTAATTTTCTTCAGTTTCAAATTGAACTTGCATATGAGCAATTGACCGTCTGTTCCGTTGTTGGCCCCTGGCTGTGTTCTGTCTGATGATATAGAGCTTTTCCATGGTCTCTTTCCACAGATGTAATCAATTTGATTCCTGTGTATTCCATCTGGCAAGATCCATGTGTATAGTCACTGTTTATGGTGGTGAAAAAAGGTATTTGCAATGAAGAAGTCGCTGGTCTTGCAAAATTCTATCATGCGATCTCCGGCATCGTTTCTATCACCAAGGCCATATTTTCCAACTACCGATCCTTCTTCTTTGTTTACAACTTTCACATTCCAATCACCAGTAATTATCAATGCATCCTGATTGCATGTTCAATTAATTTCAGATTGCAGAAGCTGGTAAAAATCTTCAGTGTCTTCATCTGTGGCCTTAGTGGTTGGTGCATGTCTTAGTCATCTAGTGCTGCTATAACAGAAATACCACAAGTGGATGGCTTTAAGAAAGAGAAATTTATTTTTTCACAGTCCAGTAGGTTACAAGTCCAAATTCAGGGCATCAGCTCTGGGAGAAGGCTCTCTCTCTCTGTTGGCTCTGGAGGAAAGTCTTTGTGATGCATCAGTCTTCCCTTGGTCTGAGAGCATCTCAACGCAGGAGCCTCAGGTCCAAAGGACGCGCTCTACTCCTGGCACTGCTTTCTTGGTGGTATGAGGTTCCTGTGTGTCTCTGCTCGCTTCTCTCTTTTATACCTCAAAAGAGACTGTCTTAAGACACTATCTAATCTTGTAAACCTCATCAGTATAACTGCCACTTATCTATCTTATTAGCTCATAGTGATTGAATTTACAACACATAAGGAAATCACATCAGATTACAAAATGGTACAAAATTATACAATACTGGGAAACATGACCCAGCCAAGTTGACAGATATTTTGGGGGGACACAATGCAATCCGTGACAGTGCATAAATTTTAATAATAGTCGTATTAACTGGTCTTCCTTGTAGGTGTATGGAAATTATCCTATCACTGACAGCGTTGTACTTCAGGATAGATCTTGAAATGTTCTTTTTGATGATGAACACAATGCCATTCCTCTTCCGAGCTGTCATTCCTGGCATGGTAGACCGTATGATTGTCCGATTCAAAATGGCCCATACCAGTCCATTTCAGCTCACTAATGCCTAGGATATTGATGTTTATGCATTCCATTTCATTTTTGATGATTTCCAATTTTCCTAGATTCATACTTCATACATTCCACATCCCGATTATTAATGGATTATTAATGGATCAATTCGATAGAGAGCTGGAAAACCTGGGTCTCAGTCCTACCTCTAATTAACTGTGCCATTTGGTCAAACAAACTGTTTCTCTTCTGAATTAGTTTCCTCATCAGTGAAATGGAGTTGGGTGTGTTGTTGTTGAGGAGCTGTTCAGCTTTGACACTGAAGAATTCTATGAATGTCCTTGGCTGCCTTGTGTGCCAGCACAACTCTGTACTCATAAGTGTTACTCAGGGGTTTCCTGAGAAGGGTAGACAGGGTAGAAGAAGTTAGGACGGAGGTCCAGGACTCAAGGCCAGAACAAACCAGAGGTCCGGTGTCTAAGCATTGCCCACCATGCCCTGGAAGCCAGAATTTCTGGAAACAGATGTTCAGCTCTAATTCTGCACCCATAGACATTGGTTCCATGACCTCGCCAAGACAGAATCACATCAACTAACATTTATCAAATTCTTACCATGTACCAGGCTTTTACTGAATGCTGCATCTAGTCTTCAAAGTCAACTCATGCCCATTAAACAAATGAGAAAACTGAAGCTCAGTGAGTTTCAGTAAGTTGTCCAGGGTGTCACAACTCATAAATGATAGAACCAGCATTTGAACCCAGGCTGCTTAACCCATGCTTTGGTGTGTCTGACCAAGCAATCCTGCAAGATCCAAATCTTGCTCAGAACAGCAATAACCATCTAGTATCAGAGTTTATCAAGAATCTGGGAATCAGTTAACTAACAATTTGCTAAAATTGTTATAATGTGCTTCTGATGCATTTAGTGCAGGACTATGTGCCAGGAGACAAACAGAAGAATGAATGTGGTGCCTGATTTCCAGAAAATACTTCTAGTAAAAAGAGCACTTTTGGAGTGTATACAATGCACCAGGTTTTATTCTAAGTGGTTTACATGTATTAATTCATTTATCCTAACATCACCTCTATGAGCAAGATACTATTATTTTCCCATTGTTGCAGATACTTGCTGTCTTAGTTACTATTTTTATTTTCTCATGGTTCTGGAGGTTAGAAGTCGAAACCAAGATCACGGTCATGTTGATTCTATCCTTGTCAGTACCCTTTGGTTCTTGAGGACCATCAAATGGCATTTGTCTTCCTGATATGTGCTTGCTTCTCTGTCTAATCTACTCTTTTTACAATTTAGAAGTGATTAGGTTTAGAATATACCTACACTGATATGGCCTCATAAACATAACAATGAAAACCTTATTTCAAAACAGGATTATATCCACAGTTTTCGTTGTTGTTAGGTACCTTTGAGGCCATTTCAACTCGTAGCAACCCCATGTGACAGAATAGAACTGTCCCATAAAGTTTTCTTAGCTGTAATTTTTATTTATTTATTTTATTGTACTTTAGATGAAGGTTTACAGAACAAACTGGTGTCTCATTAAACAATTAGTACACATATTGTTTTGTGACATTGGTTACCAGCCCCACAACATATCAACACTCTCCCCTTCTCAACCTTGGGTTCCCTATTACCAGCTTTCCTGTCCCCTCCTGCTTTCTAGTCCTTGTCCCTGGGCTGGTGTGCCCCTTTAGTCTTGTTTTGTTTTATGGGCCTGTCTAATCTTTGGCTGAAAGGTGAACCTCAGGAGTCACTTCATTACTGAGCTAGGGTAACACAGGGTGTCTGAGGGTCATACTCTTAAGGTTTCTCCAGTCTCTGTCAGGACAGTAAGTCTGGTCTTTTTTGTGAGTTAGAATTTTGTTCTACATTTTTCTCCAGCTCTGTCTGGGACCCTCTATTGTGATCCCTGTCAGAGCAGTCAGTAGTGGTAGCTGGGCACCATCTAGTTGTCCTGGACTCAGTCTGGTGGAGGCTGTGGTAGTTGTGGTCTATTAGTCCTTTGGACTAATCTTTCCCTTGTGTCTTTGGTTTTCTTTATTCTCCCTTGCTCCCGACGAGGTAAGAACAGTGGAGTATCTTAGATGGCCATTCACAAGCTTTTAAGGCCCCAGACACTACTCACGAAAGTAGAATGTAGAACATTTTCTTTATCAACCATGTTATGCCAACTGAGCTAGATGTTTCCCGAGACCATGGTTCCTACATTGGCTGTAATCTTTACAGAAGCAGATCACCAGGTCTTTCTCCTGCAGAGTCTCTGTGTGGGTTTGAACTATCAACCTTTCTGTTAGCAGCTGAGCACTTAACCGTTGCCCCACCAGGGGTCTTTTGCCACAGGTACAGAGATTAAGATTCCAATACATATTTTGGATGAAGCAATCTAATCCGTAACACTTACTAAATGTCACACAGCTAATAAGTGGCAAAGTTGGAAGTCAAACCCAGGCTGACAGGCTCCAGAGCTATACTTTTAACCACTGTGCTGTGCTGCTCAAGCTTTCCCAGTTCATTTCAAGTCAGCAAGTGTTTTGAGCCATGTGACCACGGGCCTATGCTGACAATCTACAGGCAATAGCCTGAGCACAGTGTTGGGCAGAAAAAGCCATGGAAGAAATGCAAACAGTGGTAGGTAGAATAAAATGGAGGGAAGGAGAAGAATGCGTGAAAAAAAAAGGAGCCCAAGGTCAGCTCAGAGGAGGAAGAAAGAAGGGTAAGTTGGAGGCTGGGACATCCAGGGATGATAAGAAGGAAGGTTCTTTCCTTGCAAGACTACAGACTTGCCTCTCCCCCATTCTCTTCACTGACCAACTGCCCCCACTGCCAGCTAATCCTTCATGGTTTTCTTCCCCATCAGTTCTTCCGCTGAGACAGCAACATGGAGGGCAGTGGAGGGCACCCAAGCACTGTGCATAGCACCCCGTTGGAGATTTTGCCCATCTTCTGGATCTGCTCAAATAAGGCATCGTCAGGACCAGAGGAATAGTCAGGGGACAGGGGAAATTTGGTCTACTCAGGACAAGAGCAAACCTCAGTTCTGCTCTGGCCCAGACCTCAAGCCTAATCACACACCTTTTTCTGGCTCTTAGCTTAATGTCCTTTACTGATAGGTGAGAAATGAGAGCAAAAAAAACCAAAAGTTAATTTTAACGTACAAACAAGGCAAAACTAGGGAGTAGGAAATGTTTGTCCCAATCATTCCATGTGGACCCAGGAAGCCAGGACGATTGTCTGAAGGCGACACAGGCGCTCTGCGATCTGGAGTGTGCACACCTCTTTCCTCATCAGACATTTCTTCTCCTGGCTTGTATCTCCTAGATAATTAATCCATCCAAAGATAGGTGGCTGAGGGGATCCATGAGATTTCCTTCCTTCTTTACTTCCTACGTTCCTTCTTTCTTTCCTCCTTTCCTTCCTTCCTCCCATCCCTTCTTCCTTTCTGCCGTCCTTCTCCTTCCTATCTCCGCACTGTCCTTCTGATCTTCCCTTCCTTCTGCTCCTCCCTCCTCCTTTTCCCTCTCTCACATAAATGTTTACTGAGTTACCATTATGTACAAAGCTTTAGTATACTAACATAAAATTCTTCCTGTAAATACCCAGCCAGGGTAGGCCTTTAGTATGGCAGACCACATCTAGCTGAGCAAGAAAGTTGTGAAACACATTAATAGGAATCATTTTACAGGTTAAAAAGAAATCACTATGACTTCCCATTGTAGATAATCATAAATAATATGTTTTATTTCTCCCTTTAGTCATGCACTATAGTAGATATGATTCAAAAAAATAATATTAATAAAAACAAGAGTGTATTGGTAGATCATTTGTATATGCACATGTATCTCTATCTATTTACCTGTCTATCTACATGCACACACACGTATACGTATATATAGTAGCTTTCTTCTATATTATTTTTCCATGAGACTAAATGATTTGAATCATTTGAAATTTGTACTGTGTAATATGGTAGCCACTAGCCATTTCAAAGAATTAGTATGAAAATGTAATGTAAAATAGCTCATTAATAATTTTATATTGATTGCACATTGAAATACTATTTTGTATATATTGTGCTAAAGAATATACCCGTTGCCCTCAAGTTCATTCCAACTCACGGGGACCCTCTAGGCTAGAGAAGAATTGCCCCATAGGGTTTCCAAGGCTGTGAATCTTTATAGAGGGAGACTGCCACATCTTTCTCCCAAAGACTGGCTGGTGGGTTCGATGGCCAACCTTTTGGTTAGCAGGCGAGGGCTTAACCACTGTGCCACCAGGGTTCCTTGCTAAAGAATATATATTATTAAAATTAATTTCACCTGTTTTTTTTATTTTATTTTATTTTTTTACTTTTTAAAATGTGCATACTAGAAAACTTAAAAATACATATATTTCTATTGGAAATTGCTGAGCTAAACCTGACCTTCATCAAAACCTCAAGGCTCAGGTTGATTTTCCAGTTCTGCTGAGATTATGACACACATTCAAAACAAATCAAAGAACAGAAGTGAGGGAAGAGCAGCCCTCACAGGTGTTCATGTGCACACAATTCAGTGTTCAAAGTGCAAAAGTCTTTACGGTCTTTAGTAGGTGACCATCAGAAAATATAAAAATGCCTTTCGAATTACATTTAAATGTTAACTCTACTCATTTGACTATCCTTTGGAGAGAAGAGCGGGAAAAATAACTTTGTAACTGTCTACATTACGTGTCGCCTAAAAACAAAAGACTTAACCACTGCCGACCATTCTGACGAGGAACACAATACAAGGTCCTGGATAGAAAGGGAGAAAAAGGTAGAACAAAACTAACATTCCTAGAATAGCCCAGACGTACTGGACTGCTAGAGACTAGAGGAACTCCAGAGACTAAATCCCTAAAACACCCTTTGAACTTGGAAATGAAACCACTTCCGGTGGTCACCTTTCATTCAAATAATAGATTGGCTTATAAAATAAGCAATAGCACCTGTGAGTACTGTGCTCCCTTAAATAATCAACTATATGAGACCAAGTGGTGAAAGTTTATCCTAAAACAAAGATGAAAAGGTAAGGAGGGGCAGGGAAGCTAGATTAATGGAAACAGAGCAAACAGAATAGAAATGATGAAAATGCTGATACATGGTAAAAAATGGAACCACTGTCACCAAACAATTTGTACAAAAATTGCTGAATGGGAAAAATAAATTAAAAATAAATGACTTAATTTTCCAGTGTAACTATAACCTTGAATATTTTTTCAGCTTCTCTTCCTCTCCCTATAACAACAACAATAATAAAGTAGTAACAATAGCATTTAGGAGAAATAATATTACCCTAAGAGACAGCCATGTTTACTGTGTAGTTATTTCCCAGCAGAAATTAATTCCAAGCAAATTTACATTCAACATTTAAAGAAGGTATAAATAATTCATCTTTTCATATCATCAGCGCTGTGCACTTCCTACACCAGGGTACCTGTAATGTTTTTCAGTTTATGTGTTCTAAATTTTGATTCCATAGCTCATTATCACATTGTTTGTGCTTATGTTCCAAGAAGGTAATTTAATAGTCTTCAATAGAATTATGTTCAATTAAAATGTATTCTGTTTTACCATTCAAAATCTTTTTAGTTTTTAATTTAATTGCTGTAGGCTCCATTTTTATGTACCATTGACATTCCTTATTTACTCACCGAACTCAGACAAATACCAAACCTTCTAAGTAAAAGAAATTCTTGACAGCTAAGAGAGTGCCTGAGCTTCTTTTCTCTTCCTTCAGTGTGACTCATTCATGCTAGCCTCGTGGAAGGAACTGATTCAGCAAAATTTTCTTTCTAGCATCTTCAACATTTTGATTCTACAGTCTCCTCAATGGGCTGTGCAGTGTAGAAAACTGAGTAGTTTTTTTTTTTTTTTCAAACTCCTGTTGCTTTTTTGAAAAGCTCATGCAGCCTATTTATATTGCAGTGCTATATTCAGCATCGGCCTGCATGTTACATATTCATGACATGTATCTAGATTTACAAGCAAGAGACCAGGGAATTCCAAGCTATAAACTGCAGAAACCTGACTGGTTTCTTCACAAAACTTTGCAAGTGGAAGACTACAGTTTTAGGCAGGAATGCCATCTAAAAGTTGCAAAAATCTTTCTATTCTTGTCTACAATGCTTTCATCTGAAAGAGGGCACGTCATATCTTACGTTTTAAAAAAGTCAAACAGGGGAATCAAAGGTAAGATGTAGAAGTTTAAGTCAAATTGCACCAAATGGGTGATGAATGTTTTAATACTATCCACAGCATTCTATGTTTCAAATAACTCTGGCAGAAGTCATACTTGGTAATTTTGGGGAAACAATCACTTACATGCCTCTTTGGAGCCTGGTAAGGCCACTGACTGCCACCCACCTGTCATGTTGCTACACCGTGGTGTCATACTATGGTTGCTATGATGCTAGAAGCTATGCCACTGGTATTTTAAATATCAGCAGGGTCACCCAAGGTAAACAGGTCTCAGCAGAGCTTCCATAGTAAGCAGACTAGGAGAAACGCCTGGTGATCTACTTCCAAAAATTAGCCAATGAAAACCTTATGGATCAAAACAGAACACTGTCCAGTATAGCGCCAGAAGATGAGTCCCCGAGGTTGGAAGGCAACAATGGACTCAAACATGCTGGCGATCATGAAGACAGCAACAGACCGAGCAACATTTTGTTCTGCTATGCATGGGGTCGCCATGAGTTGGAAACAACTCCACCACTACTAACGACAGCAAGGCCGCTGAACCTATCCCACCGCCTCCAAGAGAACAACACAGGAGATGCCTCCAGAGACGGACAGAGACCTTGGATTTCTCCGATCATGACAGAAATACCTCTAATCATCTCTGGCCCCTTTGGACTCTGTCCATCCCTACTGATGGGTAAAGATGAATGAGAAAGTATGGTAGAAGTGTAGGGGAACAGCTGAAAGTCAAGGAGGAATGTGATGGTGGATGTCGCCTGGGATTGGGGACAGGAGATACACCTCACCTGTTTACTGAAGGCAGCAAAACCCCAGGTGCTGGCTTTCTTGACATCCCACAAACCTCATCATTAATGCAGTGATTTCCTTACCTCCTTGCTGCAGTTGTTTGAGCAAGGATTAGTCCCTCTCCATGGAATCACTGGACCATTGAGCTCGCAAGCCCTAAAGGAGTCCACTGTCCTTGCCATTTTATTTGAAAAGATCAACAACTCATAATTTATGTGGCTATGAATACAAACCTTTGAAAATATGAGAGTGGGTGGGCTTAAAGCACTGTAATAATTCCATTTTCTTAATTCAAAAAGGGAAATTACTGCAATTAGGCAGAGATGTCTGCCAAGTTTCAGCCTGGAGGGACGATTTTGGCCAAGATATAAACCCCTGAGAATAGAAGCTCATAATGGACGCATCAAATCACACTTAACTATGGCAAAACAAGAGCTGTTTTGTAATGCAATCACTCAATGATCATGCCTTATGTTAGCATTTTAATTAAAATAAAGAATACTTCATCCTTTCTATTGTCTATCACCCTCTTCTCAGATATTCTTGTCAGATAAGACACATAGATTAGCCAGAACATATCTGTAAAATACAAGTGTAGAAATAAAAAAAAAACAACCCCATCACACCCCCACTCATGAGGTACCTCCACCATGACAAACTGGGAGGTAAAAGGTATAGATGAGACAATTGTCAAGAAAGTCCCAGGTTTGGGTGTATTCATGCCTGGATCTATTCAGTGTGAACCTGTATAACTTTCTTCCTGAAATTCCGCTAGGAATACGGGGAATTCTATTTTTTAGTGAACTTGAGTATAGTTTAATTAATTATGCCTGCAGAGCACTAACTGGAACCTTAATGACTTAAAAGAATGAATTCATCTCCCAATGAGCCTAACCTACTCTCAGGGAAATTTACGCAGAGGGAAAACCAAAATGATTATTAAATGAAATTACCCAATGCAGTTACAGAAACTACAGCATATCACAGATTTCATGTTTCGTCCGATGGAGACTTCCAATGCAAACAGGCATCTGGCTTACAGTTCCAAGTTCAGCTTCTCCCAAGTCTTCCCTGAAAAGCCCAGGAAGACACAAAAATTGTTGAAGACTCAAAACAGCAACAAAGCTTAGCCTGAAAGATAGCCTCATTTCGGTATCTAGGGGAAACTGACGTGTGTTATGAGCAGGATGCTATTAAAAATATTTATCATCTAGACATAGGCACAGACCAACCAAGAGAGACACTAGCCATGGGCAACTGTCAATGGTCATAGTGAGGTGAACTGGCTGATCTTCAGCCTCAGTAAGATGGCAGGTAGAGCAGAGCTGAGGGGAATCTACCCAGGCTTCAGCAAATGAGACTTTATGAAACAGAAACCATCTGCAAAGAGGAAAGAAAAATATGCTGTACCCCTCCCCGTCTGTTCCCTGACCTGGAGACCTGGGAACTGCATCAGTGAAAGGGCAGATGTCCACTCATCTTCTGCATCTCTTGAAGTATTCTGCAAGGTGGCTGGAGGAGGCTCCCCTGACCGCTCTCCTTTCCCAATCTTGCCACATCTGCATGAAAAAAACAACCAATCCCATTGCCATCGAGTACACTCCGACTCATAGTGACCCTACAGGACAGAGTAGAACTGCCCCATAGAGTCTCCAAGGAGCAGCGGGTAGATTTGAACTGCCAACCTTTTAGTTAGCAGCCATAACACTTAACCACTAGACCGCCAGGGTTTCCACATCCATACAGAGACTGAAGATTCCAGAAAACAGCAAGACAAAACAAGGATCTGAGGGAGGGCTGATGGAGGCATGATATATCCTGAGAAATGTCTGACCAAACAAAGCATAGAGGGGAAGAAACTCAGGACTAGCATGTGCTATGAGTTATTCAAATATTTTATTTTATGAGAGTTCCACAGGCTAGGAAAAAAGGTGGAGATTATAACTCAGTAGCAAAGGGAAACATTAAGGGAAACCTGAGAAGCCAGGGAAATTAAATGAGAACTGAGCACAGCATTCTGCCGTCCCACTGAGACCTGTGGTGGCAAAGTGCTCACCACAGAGAGGACAGAGAAGAGGAGCAAGTGTATTCCACTCATCCCGAGTGTTGACAAACATCAAGTTGAAACAGATCTAGCTATGCAATGAAAACAGAGTACACTCAACAAAAGACCTTTAAATACAAATTACGTATAAAGAGAAAAGCAAATGCAAGACTACATTCAATGAAAATGGTTTACCCCAAATCTGAAATATATATATATATATATATACGATTTTTTTCCCCTGAAATGAGCATCAACAAGAGTTCAAGAAGGCACAATCCCTCTGGATCAAAACTGAATGGTCCTAAGGAGGGAATAGAGTCCCTGGGTGATGGATGCGCACTGTTAACATGATCAGCTGTTAACCATAAGGTTGGAGGTTCAAGTCCACCCAGAGACCCCTGGGAGAAAGGTCCATCGACGTACTTCCAAAAATATCAGCCATTAAAAACACTATGGAGTAGAGTCTCCTCTGACAGACGTGGGGTCACCATGAGTCAAAGTTGACATGACGGCAATTGCTTTTACGGGTAACGAAGTACTAGACTGAGAAAAAGAGGAAAAATAATAAGAACAAAATGGTCAAAAAAGGAAGGATTACAAGGAAATTGAGTACACAATATGATAATTAAATCCACATTTTAAGCAGGAATACAAGAACTGATATCCTGGAAAATAACATTGATTAGAACGTTTATCACTTAGACATTTATTTATTGAGAACTCAGTATTCGTAAAGCTCTATTCTAAGTACTTTGTGTATTACCAACACAAACGTGTCATAAGATAGGTACTATAATATTCCTATTTGTAGATGAGGAAACTGAGGCATAAAGAAGTTAAGTAACATATCCAACATCATACAGCTGGTGAGTGATGGAGCTGGGATTTGCAGTCTGACTAATGATTTCAGACATTGAACCATCAGGTCTGTGATGTTCTCTCTGAATTAAAAGGAAAAAGATGAGGTAGAAAAAGATGATGAATACGGGCAGGAGAAAATGAAGCCAATGTGTACATAAATCAGTGCTCCCAAAGGTGATGCAGGCACATATAGAAAAGAAATAATACTGTATGAAAGAGGAAGAATGTTCCCCAGGCTAAGTAAAGACCTCAGTGTTCAGAATATAAAGGCTAACAATGTTTTAGGCAATGCCAGTGAAGAAAGACCCTCACCCAGATATATCCTAGTAAAATTCATAAATGAGATTCGAAAATCTCTGTAAACGTATACTAAGAAAAAAAGCAAGTTAGCTCATATTTTTCTTCTGTATTCCTAAACACGAGAAGAAACAAACTAACTACGGAATAACTTCATACTTAATGGGGAAAGAATGAATGCTTTCACCCTAAGATCAGGAACAAGACAAGGATGTAATTTTTGTCATTTCTATTCAACATTTTACTGGGATTCTAGGCAGGGAAGTTAGGCAAGAAAATAGAATTAATAAATTAATCCAACAATCGCTACTTTGCAAAGACCAATGAAATAAGCAATGCTAACATGGGCAAAAATGATGAGAAAGAAAGAACACGAATATGCAACACTTCCAGTTAGGCTGTGGAATATAGAAAAGAGAATATAATAACTATAAATGAATATTAGCTACAACTCTTTGAAGCTAAATTCAAAGATTCAGATAAGATGAATAATTTTCTAGGAAAGTGTAAATTACTAAATACAACTGAAGAACAGGAAGAAAATTTCAATATACCCATGATCATGGACAAATGGAAAACGTATTCCAAGAATTACTCTGCTCAGAGTCCTGGTGGTGCAGGGGTTAAAGTGCTCGGCTGCTGACTGAAAGGTTGGCGGTTCAAACCCAACAGCTGCTTCACAGCAGAAAGATGTGGCAGTCTGCCTCTGTAAAGATATCAGCCTTGGGAGGGACCCCAGAAGACATGGCCCCCGGGCTCTCTGTTAGCCCAAAACTAAAACCATTCCTGAGGCCAGCTCTTTAGACGAAGATTAGACTGGACTATGGGACATAAAATGATACTCGTGAAGAATGTGCTTCTTAGCTCAAGTAGATACATGAGACTAAATGGGCAGCTCCTGTCCAGAGGCGAGATGAGAAGGCAGAGAGGGTCAGGAGCTGGTTAAATGGACACGGGAAATCCAAGGTGAAAAGGAAGAGTGTGCTGTCACAGTACAAGGAGAGCAACTAGGGTCACATAACAATGTATGTATAAATTTTTGTATGAAATACTAACTTGAATTGTAAACTTTCACTTAAAGCACAATAATAATTAAAAGAAAAAAAAAAGATTTCAGCCTTGGAAACCTTACAGGGCAGTTCTACTCTATCTTATAGGGTCGCTCTGAGTTGGGAACGACTTGATGGCAGTGGGTTTGGTATTTTTTTGGTTTAGTGGGTCCCTGGGTGGTGAAACCAGTTTGCACTTAGCTGCTAATCTAAAAGTTGGCACTTTGAACCCACCCAGCAGTTCCTCAGAAGAAAAGCCTGACAATCTGCTTCTGTAAAGATTAAAGACCAAAAACCAAACCCATTGCCATCGAGTCAATTCCGACTCATAGTGACCCATTGGGACAGAGCAGAACAGCCCCATAGAGTTTCTAAGTAGCAGCTGGTGGATTTGAACTGCCGACCTTTTGGTTAGCAGCCAAGCTCTTCTTAACCACTGTACCACCAGGGCTCCCTGTAAAGATTACAGCCAAGAAAACCCTATGGAGTAGTTCTACTTTTGAACACATGGAGTCGCTACAAGTCAGAATCGACTCCACGGCAACGAGTTTGGTTTTTTTGGTTATGATTGACCTTTTTTCTGGTTCCTAGGAGATAACATCCAAACGCTTGGGATTTCCCTAGTGATAGGAATATCTTCATTATTCAGGGTGGGCCCTGGTGATTTATTGCTCAGGAGGTAACTCATGTTGGGCCCTTGGAAAGTTTGTGCTAACTAGATGAGTCAGGATGGGAGCTGGCTCTGCCAGAAAGACTACCCATGTGATTAGAGGGTTGGAACTTTGAGCCATATGATATCACCCTGAGCTCCAGGGAGGGGAAGGTGGCTGGAGATCGAGTCAAATCACGTGGTCAGTGATCCAATCAACATGACTATGTAATGAAACCTCAGTAAAAATTCTGGACACAGAAACTAGGGTAAGCTTTCCCGGTTGGAAATATTCTGTGTACTGTCACAAATTGATGTGCCAGGAGGGTAATGCGACCAGAGGACAAGGAGGCTTTGTGTCTGGGACCTTCCTAGACCTTGCCCTGTGTGTCTCTACCTTTGATTGTTTTTGATTTATTTCTTTTGCTATAATAAAACTAAAGCCAAACCTGTTGCCATCGAGACAATTCCAACTATAAGAAAACTTTAATATCAAGGACTGCACTTTCTTGAGTTCTATGAGTTATTAAAGTACATTATCAAACCTGAGGGTGATCTTGGGACTCCCCAAATTTGCGTCAGAGGTGAGGGTGTCTCTGGGTACCCTCAAACTTGTGTCTAGTATCTGAAATGAGGGCAGTCTTATGGAGGACTGTGATCTAAACCTTCAGTTCCTGGCTAATTTATTGCAACAGGCAAGACTAGAGACCCTGTAAGAAATAGATAATCTTATATAATTTAAAATTTCACAGCATAGCAAAAGTTGGAAATTCCTTAAATGTTATTAGTAAGTTAGCAAAAACTTGATCCTAAAACCTGGTTTTAAAATAAGTTTCCAAAAAAATTGTCAGGTAAATGTCACTTGCTAATATATATACAAAAACAAAACAAAAATAAATAAACATTAATAAATAAATGAGTATAAAACCATAGCCAAGAACCAGTTCAGCCAAGAATTTAAGAATTAGTTAACATTTTGAAATTAATTAGTATAATCCATGATAATAATAGTCAAATGAAAAAAAAAGCTACAATCATCTTAAAATTTTCTTAAAATACGCATACTTGTTTAAAAAAGGGGGAAGAAAACCCTAAGTAAACAGGATGCAGAAGAACACTTCCCATACAAGGCAAAACTCTAGGAATGGCGAGCGGTTTTCACTGTGGTTGTTAATTCCTATCAGCTGGTGGTAACTGTAGGATTAGAGGGGACTAAAGACTGATAATGTATCCAGAGCATCCAAGTTCTACAGAAAGAGTTCTGAGACTGAGTCCCAATTTCCGTCATTAGTGCAGGGCTGGGGAGAGGGATCATATATCTCATGAATGACATGGAATCAAAAATAAGATTAGAATGCTCATTTCATGTTATTGTTCAACATCTTCCAAAAATTCCAGTAAATACAGTAAGACAAGGGGAAAAAATAAGGTTTAACTGTTGGAACGGAGGAAAAATATATGGTACCATTATTTCTAATGATGATGCTTAGCTTGAGTTAGGTCAGGACCACATTATGTGAAGATATCAATCATGGCGGTTCATGGAGTGGGGGATATGGTTAAAACTACAGCATGAACCTACAGTAGTTACGTCAGCCATTTAGCATTGGGGAGGTGGGCTGCTGATAAACAGACAAACCAGTTACTGTCAAGTTAATTGTGACTAATGGTGACCCTGTGTGTGTCAGAGTAGAATTATGCCCATAGAGTTTTCAATGGCTGAGTTCTCAGATTGCAAGTCTTTCTTCCAAGGCGCCTCTGGGTGTACTTGAACCTCAATCTTTTGGTTAGCTGCCTAGCTCATTAACCATTTGCACCATCCAGAGACTCCCGAGAAACAGGCAGAAGGAGGGATTCCACCCTGTCCTTTCCCCTTCATACTTGCTTCGGGCTCCTTTGGGAATGAAGTACCACCAGCAGCAGTCTAGCTCCGGCTCCAAAGCATCCACATCCCTAACCAAAAACCTGCTGCTGTGGAGTCGATTCTGACTCATAGCATCCGCGGAGATTGAGTACCTTTCTAGGGAGTTACAGACTTATGAGGCATGAGGACTATCCAAAAAAATAATGAGATCATTAATTGTCACAGGAAGAGCAAGAGCCAGCAAGGCAGCAGTCCTGGATTCTGGTGTTGTCTTTCATGTATAAACTGGCAACATCACTTTACTTTTGTGATAATCACCTGTAACATAAGGAGTCTAAAAAAATCTCTAGCATTTCATCCTTCTGTGCTATATAATCACATTCCTTTACTGGCAAAAAAAAAAAAAAAAGCACTTTCTAGTAAACTGAGCCCAGAAACGGTTCCCACTAAAGACCATCAAATAATTTCTATTATAATCACATTATCCTCAAGACAATAAAAGTAGGATAACATTCTTGATCCCGTCTTTGCTAAATAAAGACTTCTCATATAATCTGCACTAAAATGTGTTGAATACTGAGTTATTATCTGAATGGAGTTCTATTTGGCAACTGGTTTAATCAACTGTGTCACAATTTGTCATACATTTATGCCAGTTAATTTGGTGCCTGACAACAGGAAATTTGCTCTTAAAAATTATAATTAGTATGTGGTATCACCCTTCCAACTCCTAAATTAAATATCACAAATTTAAATGATAATTCCCAGTCTGTCTATAAATGAACAAATAAGTAAATAGGTAAATAAATACACTTAGTTTTCAGGTGGAAAGGAAAGAAAAAATAATATATTTTCTTCACCAGCACCTCTCAATTACTACATTATAATCATGTTTTTATCTGTGACCCTCGGTAATTATTTACATGACCTTTCATATACATTCCCAAAAGCACTGCATGCATATATTGATTTTTAACATCCCTCTACTGTTTCTGTAAGAATTTCAAAAGATACCTTGAGATGTCAGAAAACCTTGGAATTAAGAAAAGTTAAGGAATGATAATAATATTGCTAGTTCACATTTCATGAGAGCTTCTGCGTTCAAAAGGATGCTCTAAATGGAAGGGGTGGTTAAGAATGCAGACTTGGGAAACAGAATTCAGTTCTGCCACTTCGTAGCTGAGAAATCTTTAGAAAGTCACTTAGTCTCTCTGTACCTCAGTTTCCTCATCTGTCAAATGACAAAAAATAGTGTTTATCTCACCTGACTGTTATTAGTAAGATAATATGCAAAACACTTAGAGGGGACCCTTGGGTGGCAAAGTTCCACTCTGCACACGTGGGGTCACCATGAGTGGGAATCAACTGAGGGACAACTAACAACCACAGAAGACTCAGAACAGTGCCTAGCTCACAAATACTAGCTATTACTTTTATGTAGATTATTTTATCTCATCTTATAACAGCCGTAAGAAGTAGTCATGAGGGCCTTCACAGTTGAAGAAAGGTTTAATTATCACCCAAGGTCACATCAGTTGGAGACAATTCTAACCCAGGCAGTTGTTTCCAGACCTTCCACTCTTAAACACTGAACTTCTCTGTCTCCTGTGGAGTCCTTGTGGAATTATTATCATATTCAAGGGTTATAGGCACCTACTGTAGAAAAAGCAGTCTTCCTATTAAGGCCATAGAGGAGGACAGTAGAAGGAATTTCCCAAATTCATCTGATGGGGAATTGAAGTCACAAACTTCTTTTTTTTTTTTTTTTTAACTAACCAGCAATCCCTACCCCACCACTCCCCATGCTCCTCATCCGTGGGACATGCACAAGTTAGACCAGAATTTATTAAACCAAGTCTTTGTGCCCGATCCTGTGTTGGATTTTGAGGTTTAAAAAAGAGAGAAAAAACAGAGAACCTGCCCCGAGGGAGCTCAGTTTAGTAGCGGGGAGGAATATAACACCATGTAATAAAACTCTATCACAGAAATATGTATGATGAGCAATTGTTCCATAGATGAAGGAGCCAAGGGAAGATTTTATACAGGAAGTGGCGTTTGGGTTGGCTTTAGGCAATGAGGCTCTGAACGTGTGAATGTGCTTGTCCCTGTGTGGAGGTGAAGGTGTGGAGTGTCTAAGTGGACTGGTTGAAAGATAAGGCTAAATAAGGAGACAGGGCCAGGATGTGAGGGGCTCTGGGGGCCATTATTGAGAGTCGGAACTTTATTTCAGACACAGTGATGAGATTTCAAGGTTTTGTTTTTCTCAGACAAGGGAGTAAAATGAGAAAGGCCTGTATTTTAAAACAAAACAAAACAAAAAAAGAACAGAAACCTGTATCTATAGAGAGAACTGGAAAGAAGAGAATGGAGGTGAGAAGAAGAGTTAGAAAAGAAAATCTCACATAACAGTGGAGGTGCTCTATCTATCCCTTCTAGAATCTTCTGTGGAGGCCCTGCTGAGGAGAAGGATCATCATGACAGAAGGATCATCATCTGGACATAAGGTCCAGAGGAGACCACTTGCTTCCCTTCTGCGAGTGGATTCAGCAGGAAGAGGGGAAGCCCCATTCCATGCTTCTTGGAGGCCTTCTACTCACAGCCATTGGGTGGGGAGTGAGGCCAGAGGCCAATACCCTGTATACCCTCAGATATGACAAGTTTCATTACCAGATGCATTCCCAGGTTCCTTAGATTAAACTCTCCAAATTTCTTTAAGTGTTGCTCAGAATTCTCATTTTGAAGTTGTTAACTTTGTAATTCTCCTCTAAACTGATACCAAATTCCCCAATTCTTCTATATTTGGAAGCTCAAAAGGGAGAGAGCCCTTCCAGGGTCTGATGATGAAGATAATCGTCTATATATGGCTTACAGGCCACAATCAGCTTTTAGACAAAATAATTTTTTTGATGTTTTACTGTGTCTTATATATATGTATTACGTACATGTATCTTATATGTATATACATATCTATGTAATGTATGTATGTATATATACATGCACAGACACAAAATATGTATATGTATACTGTATCTATATATCCATATTGTATGTGTATATGTGCGTGTATATATATATTTAAACTGGTGTATTTCATTACCTAAAGTTGGCAGGACAATGTAGCTTTTGGATGGGAGTAAAGCATTTAGGCAAAATAGAAAGTAGTAAATATGCTCATTAATTATTTATCACTTTGATCTCCTGGAGAAATAAAAAGTGAAGTAATTTAGCTAGCATGTCTGTGTTGTTTGAGAATTTAAAGTATTCTTTAAGAGAAAACAAAAATCCTGTACAACAAAGATAAGTGTATGTTTATCCTCCTTACGAGAAAATGAGGGTCAACAGTAAAGGGAAATCATGGGAAGTGAGGAGCCAAGGATACTCTTGAACTGAAGAGCTTTGAAGACTATAGAATCACAGGGGAGAAGGAGAGTTGTAACGGGGAAAAGTAGGGGAAAGAAAGGTTTTTTTCTGTCTTTTCCTTATATCTGCTTTAAGAAAAACACCAGTTGCCATGGAGTTGATTCTGACTCATGGCAACCCCATGTGTATTAGAGTAGAATTCTGCTCCATAGGGTTTTCAATGGCTGATTTTTCAGAAGTAGATTGCCAGGCTTTTCTTCCGAGGTGCCTCTGGGCAGACTTGACCCTCCAACCTTTCAGTTAGCAGCATTAGCATGTTAACTGTTTGCACCACCCAGAGACTTCTTTTTTTTTTCCAAAAACTTTCACCTCACTGTTTGCCAGCACTAGGTTTCATGTGAGTTATCTTAATCAATGACCTTTTGAGATGGAAAGAATTCCTATTTTACATTTGAGAAAAACTGGGGCTCAGAGAAGTCAAAGGCCTTGCCCAACATCATTCAGCTCAGATATTGCAGGGTCAGGATTTATACTCAGTTCTTCCATATCCAAAAAAATGAAACGGAACTCTTAAGGGCTAGACAGAATGCCTTCCACAGGAACAGAGCCCAGGCTCCTGTGTGCATAAGACAAGTTGCAGCGTTATCCCTTGCCTGGGTTTAAATCCACTACATTCCTTCCAAGAAAGAACATCTCTGTCTTGGAAGAAGTGCAACCAGAATGCTCCTTAGAAGCAAGGATGGAGAGACTGCGTCTCACACACTTTGGACATGTTATCAGGAGCGATCAGTCCCTGGAGAAGGACATCATGCTTGGTAAGGCAGAAGGTCAGCAAAAAAGAGGAAGACCCTCAATGAGATGGACTGACACAGTGGCTGCAACAATGGGCTCATGCATAGCAATGACTGTGAGGATGGCACAGGACCAGGCAGTGTTTTCGTTCTGTTGTACATGGGGTCGCTATGAGTTGGAACCAACTCAATGGCACCTAACAACAACATTCCTTTTAACCTGGTACCTTAAGATGGAGACATGATAAAATAATTTATTCTGCCTCAGAACTTAACATCTGCTATCCTTTCATGTTTGTGTCCTACACACCAGTCTCCATCACAGGAGATGAGAGAGGTGAAAATGTTTCAGGCTAATGGACACTTTGTATAGAGGTAAAGAAAAGTGGCATTTTTCAAGTCTGAAAAATCCCAAAGACCTACGTGAGCACCATGCATGCATAGCAATGTGTGTTCTCACATAGGAGTAGAGTATGATCATGTCAGATATATATTTTCTTAATATTTCAGTTTTACAAGATAATTAACTACAAAGAACATGGCCATAGGAAATTAGGTGTCATTGTTTGATACTGCCTTACGGAGTGGAAACAACTGTAAATTTAACTCCATGACCCAAATGATCCAAAGTAAGACAGTAGAGAACAGTCATTCTACTGGCTGTTTGGAAGCAACTAGACAAATGTAGGAGTGTAGCTGGGTTTGTAAGAAACCAAAATTGAAGCATGTTCAAACAGTTGTCTTATGTGTACAGAGGAGAACAGCTGGCTGTGCAGTTCTAGGTAGAACTGGCAGGGCTAGACAGGGGGAAAATTATAAAACAAATCAATTGTGCCCCCTTCCTTGATATCCCTTCACTTTCTAGCCTCTGCCCGCATAATATTCTCACTCACAGTGTGGTTCTACTCTCAGCTGCCCACAAACTCCTAAGACCGAAAACTCTAAAAGGAACATATCTCAGTTTGTAAAATTTGGGGCACTGTCAGAGGCAACACTGAAGGCATTTTGCATCCCTAGCTTCACACCAGAGACAGTTGTCCTCTCTAATCTCATCATGGTATTTGTTGAGTTTATTCAATGAATTTGTTGTTGTTAGTTGCCGTCCAGGAGTCCCTGGGTGTCATAAATGGTTAAGCGCTTGGAAGTAAGACCTGGTGATCTGCTTCTGAGAGGTCACAGCCTTGAAAACCCTATGGAGTGCAGTTCTACTCTGTACACATGGGGTTGCCATCAGTTGGAATCTACTTGCCGGCAACTAACAACAAGTTGCTGTCCAGCCAGCTCCAACTTACGGCGACCTTATGTGTATAACAGAACAAAACTCTGCTCAGTCCTGTGCCATCTTCATGATCGTTTGTATGTTTGAGTCCGTTGTTGCGTCTACTATGTCAATCCATCTCACTGAGGATTCTCTTTGCTTTCCCTGACCCTCTCCTTTACCATATATGATATCTTTTTCTAGCAATTGGTCTTTCCTGATGATGCATGCAAAGTAAGCAAGACGAAGCCTCACCACCCTTTTTCCTAACGAGCATAATACCAAAAACGAAAACAAAACCCATTGTCATCAAGTCGATTCCGATTCATAGTGACCCTATATGACAGAGTAGAACTGCCCCAGAGGGTTTTCCAAAGTTGTAAATCTTTACAGAAGCAGACTGCCATCTTCCTCCTGTGGAGCAGCTGGTGGGTTGGAACTGCTGAGCTCTTAACCACTGTTCCACCACGGTTCCTTAGAAGGAGCATAATAGGTTAACTTATTTTAACCCTGATTAGATTTATTTCTGTTATTTTTTTGCTTTACATATTTTAAATCTGTACAGATTTAGAATGATATTTTCTTAATAGATTCTTTCATTGTTATGAAAGATTGCACTTTATTTATAGTACTGCTTCATGTCTTCAATTCCACTTTGATTGACATTGATACAGCTATACTAGTTTCTTTTTGAGCATGTTTGGTTAGCATGTATCTTTTTCCACCCTTTTACTTCCTTTTTCTACATCTTTATATTTTAGATATTTCTTCTGTAAGTAGCACATGGTTGCTGTTTTTTTAATTCAGCTAGGTAATCCTTGTCTTTTAATTGGGATATTTAGTCCCTTTGTATTTTGTAGCACATGCTTTGAGTGTCTTATTCCACATTCCCTAGACCCGCCTCTTACTCCAGTGGAAGCTTTGGTGAGTACTATCCAGACATCCTAAGAGTGTCCAACCTCATGTAACCATCCTGTCTCGTGTGTTCATTGTGTGGATTTTTTTTTTTTCTGTCTGTGTTTGTCATCCATCTTTTCTCTGTGTGTTTCCATCTGGATATTTTCCATGGATCTAGCTTAGACCTAGTTCACTCATCTTTTCATCATCAGTATCTGCTCTGTTGCTAAACTCGTACGTTTATTTCTTAATTTAATTTAATATGAATATATTGTTAGGGAGCCCTGGAGGCCCAGTGGTTAAGTGCTCAGCTGCTAACTAAAAGGTCATCGGTTCAAATTCACCAGTTGCTCTGCAGGAGAAAGATGTGGCAGTCTGCTTCTGTAAAGATTATGGTGTTGGAAACCCTATGGGGCAGTTCAGCTCTGCCCTGTAGGGTTACTTTGAGTTGGAATCGACTTGATAGCAATGGCTTTTATTTTTTACATTGTTGAGTTCTAAAATTTTCACCCAATTGTCTTTTTTTTTTTTTTTATAGATTTCAGGTATCTGTTCAAATTAACCATCTTGTCATCTATTTTCTTGAACTCATTCATTAAAGCTATTTAAAAGTTAATGTTTAATAAGTCCATTATATGAACTACCTTGCTTTTATTTCTGCTTATTTTTCCCCTTTTTATTATTATTTCTTCTTGTTTTCTAATATGCCTGGAATTTTTTTTTAATTAAATGCCAGACACGGTGTATGAAAAAAAATATTCAAGGATCAGGATGATGTTATTTTCCTCCAGAAAGAATTTACTTTTGCTACATAGTATCTTAGTATCTGCTCTAGTAACGTCAAGCTATAATTCTATTCTACTGACTCATGGAACTTGTCATAGGAAAATGCAGACACAATTGAGATTCATGAGTCATTAGCTAGTAGAACTAGATATAATTTGTCAACCTTACATTTTAAAACCTCGCTGCCATTTCCTAACATTTCCTTTGAGAGACTTTGAGAACTTTCTTTGATATTTCCCCATTTGGAAAGTAGTTAGTAAGGAAACTACTGGTAATTCCATCTAGCAATAGGCCTATTATCATTTTGGCATTTCTGGGATAAACGCCTCTTGGTCATAACGTATCCTTTTTGCATATCTTATTTGGTTTGATAATGACATATTCAGGATTTTTTGCATATGTGTTCAGATATGAGATTGATCTATAATTTTCCTTTCTCACACTGTCCTTGTCTGTTTTTTGTATCAAGGGTATATCTGACTCATACCGACAGTGGAGAGGTTTTCCTTCTCATTTCATTTTCTAGAACACTTGGATAAGATAGATGCTTTCCCTTCCTTTACACTCTGATAGAACTTACCTCTAACTCCATCTGGGAGTGGTGTTTTTTGGAAGTAGATTTTTATTAATACTTTAAATTCTTTGAGTCTATTAGAGCTTTCAAATATTTTCAAGCCATCTTCGGGATTTGTCCATTTCATGTAAATTTTAAGATATATTGGCATAAAGGGCTCGAGGTATTCTGTTCTGATTCATTTAATTTGCTCTGTAGTTGTGGCCCGCCTGCATTTCTAAGGTTATTTATTTGTGTCATTTCTCTTTCCTTGAATCATCTTACCAGCATTTTTTTCTATTTCTCTGGAGAACTAGGTTTTGATTCTGTTGATCCTCTCTACTGCATATTTATTTTCTATATCATTAATTTTTGTTCTCACTTCTACTAGTTCATTTGATCTACTTCCTTGGATTTAATTTGCAATTGAAATATTAGCTCCCTTGCTTACAATCTTTCTTAATTTCTTATATATATATATATATATATATATATATATATATATATATATATTCAAGGTCATATCAAAATAACTCATGACACAAAACAGCACATTCAAATAAGTTAATTGACAAGAGCTTAATAAAGTGATTATTTATCCACTGTGGGCAGGATTAACAAGTCTACATCACACAATGAAGTTTAAAGTCAATCTATATATCTAAATATCTATCCTATAATGCTGGAATCTTCAGAAGCTTTAAATTCAATTTGTCTGTCCAATTTTCCAGGTTATTCTTACATCACATTTTAGCTCCATCTTGTTTTTGACTACCCCACATGCCATTTAGTTGTTATTGTTATAATTGTGCTTTTACGGCAATTTTTTATTTAGATTTATCTTTTCTCCTCAAAATTTCATTCTTCTGAGTCTTTCTGGGTCCAATTTTGTTCTTTCTAAATTTCAGCCTTCAGTATTTCCTTCAGTGGGTGTTCGTGAGTGGTAAACTAGGCCATTTATTAAGTTTTCATTATTGTCTCACTCTTGAATGAAAACTTTTATGCTGATGACTCAGCATGAAGCTCCCACACAATGCTTTTGGTTCATGGTGGGCCCCTCCCCTGCAGTTGTATAGGCAGAAGATTTCAAGTTCTTGTGGGTGACATTTTTCTCTTTCTAAGAAAACTATTTTACTGCTTCCCCAGGCCAGTGAAGAGACTTTTTCTAGATGGTGAGGACAGGAACAACTTTGAAGCTGGAAGCTTTGTACTTGGACGTCTAGTCCTGCATCCCTGCTCTTGACAGTCTGTAGTCTAATCTCCTGCCCAGTTTAGACACTCAGATTCCAGACCTTGGCCCCAAGAACTTGTATTCATGAAACCCATGGGCCGCTCCAGGATCAACTTGTCTTTAATACTCAGGCTTCATTTGTCTTTTCATCTTCATCTCTTCCCCTTTTTCACTCAACATCTAGTCTGCTCATTAACGTTCACAGATGTTTAGTGTGTTATCATATGACTATGCCTTATTATTGATTTAGCCATTCTATTAGTGGACATTTTGGCTGTTTCACAGCCAAAGTATTATGACCAACTTGGACATGTCTTCTGTGTACCTATGTGAGAGTTTCTCTAGGGTATAAAACAAGAAGTGAAATTGCTAAGTCATAAAGTATGCACATCTTCCACTTACCCAGTTTTGCCATATTGTTCTTCAAAGTGGTGGTACCAATTTACACCGCCATCAGCAGTATATGGGAGTTCCTGTGTTTACACATCCTTGCCAATATTTTGTATTGTCAATCTTTTTGCCAAGCTGATGAGTGTGAAATCAGTGGTTGTACTTTGCATTTTCTTGATTACTGAGGAGATTGAACATCTTTTCGCATGTTATTGCCCTTTCATTTCTTTGCCCATTTTTCTGTTTTTGTTTTTGTTTTTTTTTTTTCCTTATTGATTTGTAAATACCATATATTCTGGATACTAATCCTGTACTTTAAGCCCTGGTGGCATAGTCGTTAAGAGCTCAGCTGCTAACCAAAAGGCCAGCAGTTTGAATTCACCAGCTGCTCCTTGGAAACCCTGTGGGGAGTTCTACTCTGTCCTATACGGTTGCTATGAGTTGGAACCAACTCCACGGCAATGGGTTTTGTTTTATTTTTGGAATCCTGTATTTATTACACAAGTTGAAAATACCTTTTCCAGTCTGTAGGTTGTGTTTTCACCATTTTTCTTTTTTGCCTTTTGATGAAAAAAATTAATTTTAATGTATATTTCAGTTTTAATTTTAATCCTCTTTTTCTTCAGTTCTTCCACATTTTGAGTATTGACTAAGAAGAGTTTTCCTACTCCAACTTCATAAAACATTATATTTTTTTCTAAATTTTTTAATACTTGCTTTTTACATTTAGTTTTTAAATCCATCTTTATGTTTCGCATGAGGTAGGAATTCAGTTTTGTATTTTACTCTACAGGTAATCGTCAGACTCTTCCTCTTGGTGAGAACTGGGCCCAATTATTTAAACAGTCCCTCTAGTAAAAACGGCCTACACGTTAGCAACCTTCAGTAATTTGTTACTAACAGCAAGACTTGGAGAGCAGGAGATCCAAAGTGGGTTTTTGTTTTTGTTGTGTGCTATCAAGTCAATTCTGGCTGGTAGCAACCCCATAGCATGGAGTAGAGCTTCTCCATAGAGTTTCCTAGGCTGTAACCTTTACAGGAGCAGATTGCCACGTCTTTTTTCCTGCAGAGCCGCTGCTCAAGTCTCCTTTTTGTATTAAGCCTTTGTCTGAAATCCTTTTCCAAAGACAAAAAGTTAAGCGGTCTTCTCTCTGCTCCCTAACACTCTGTGAATATTTCTACTTTAGCCATTATTTCTCATACTGGAGATACCTGTGTGCCCATCTATTTCTCCCACTGAACGGTGGCATCTTGAGAGTTGGGGCAGTGCCTTCTGGTTTTTGCGTCCCTGGTGCCTGACATGTAATGTATACAAAATGTTAGGCAGATTCATGAATTTATGAGCATATCTGGAGTCCTTGGAGGGGAGCTTGGAAGAGCCCCAGCCTGACTGCTGAATGCCAAATAGGATCCTGTATAAATACTTTGCTCTTCTCATTCCTACATCTAAAAATTTGGGAAGAGAAAGATGTTCTAAACTATGCAATAATTAGTTCTATAAGTGTCTTGTCCTAGGCTTTTGTGAATTAATTTGGGAAGCCGCACAATGCCCCATTTACTTTCACTTTTCTTTTAAAGAGAGAGAGAGAAACATCATGCATACAAAAAGCTGCATTAGGCTGAACCCAGCTCCAAGTGGTTAAAGAGTTAGCATTCAATCATGCGTACATTATTCTAACCTTTTTTCATTTGTTTTATCCCAGTGATTAGTTATTGCACACCTCACATTTTTTTTACCTGCCTTAACACATTTCAACTCTGTAAAATTCTCCTTTGCACATGAATTAGTGTGAAATTTATTACCATATTCTTTCCACTTATTAAAAGGGATGTACTTTACAAATATGACTGCAGTGCAAATTTATTATTTACGGCCTGAGCCCTAGCCTTCATAACTACTTAATATGAATAAGGTGTTTAGTTTTCCAATGGAGTCCAGCTGCATCACTGGAATCAAACTTGTAATTACCTCTTTGGGATTTAAAACCATTATAGTTGTGCTTTTATGTTCTCTTTTGTTTTGCTTGAATCACTTTTTCAGGTCTATGAAGTACAGCTGGCACAATAAAAGTTTGATCAATGCATAACCAATGCGGTGTATATTTCTTCCAGAAATATAAAACCCAGGTGAAAAAATGTTAATCTATGAAAATTATCCTTGTCAGCTATTTATTCTTGGAATTTAAATGGGTTTCAATCTTGAGGTAAGGGCTGAGCTTGGATTTCTGTTGTATAAGTTTTCCTGACTTTGCTGGCATCGTATATTGACATGTATGATAGGGGTTGCAGGATATACTGTTTCTATTACCAAAAAATACCTTTTATTGTCTTTAAAATATTCTATATTTAGGCTAGTTAACCAATGTACTCTTGGATTGCCTTAAATATTCTCTTGATCAAAAAATAGGGGCAAATATCATAAACCCCCAATTTTTTAAACCTTAAACATTATATTTATAAAGGAATAGCTTTCAAAAGTCTGAAAATTTAAAGCTGAGTATTGGGTTTTTTTTTAAGACAAAGAACCGAGGCTTACCAGTTTCACTCAAAGGTGATATTGCGATTTCAAAATAGTGTGATTGTCTCTAATTTCTGGGTGCAACTGGGGTTAATCATGGACAGATGTTCATCATTAACTCTAAATGTCTTTGTTCTTGTCCATTAGAATCAGCAATATCATGAAGGAAACAAAATCTGTGTCCATGGCTCCCACCTCAACAGAAAAGAATAAAACACACACATATGCATCCAGAAATGTGTAAAATATAGCAGTAATATCCATTCCCTGAGACAGCTCTGGATTTGCTTCTTCTAATGCTGAGGATCCACCTGGACTGTGACAGAGATACCATATCTCTTACTTGTCCCCAGCCTTTCCTTTTTGTGTATTTTCCCCTTTGGGGGGCACAATGTTTAACATCCATTCCTTGCCTAAATTTGAAAACATCCTTATCCTAAATTTGATCCTTGGAAAGAACTGATATTAGTCATTTACTCATTAGTGTGAATTAAAATCCCTATTCCCCTCCCTCCCCTAGCATATTTGTATTTTAAGTCTAGAATTTGTTATTGTGGGATGACTTGCATTATCTCTAGGTAAACAGATACATTTAAGCAGGAGTCCAGGAGAATAGGGAGAGAGAAGGCATCCCTGAGTTTCCACAACATTAGACAGCCATAAGGTCTACCAGATGGTAGGGCCAGGACTAGGGAGAGGTGAGTGAGGCACTTGTCTCAGGTGCAAAATTTCAGGGGGCACCAAAAAACTCAGTAATCAAGATATAGTATTTTAGTGCCATGTTTAAAAAATAAATTTTAGTATTTTGTTCACCATGGATGATGAAGCTCCCCTTAAATTTGAGCCTGAGATGAATGCTTCACTTGTCTCACCCTAGTCCCAGCCCTGCCTGGTGGTTCTATTGAAGGCATTATTTATAGAAACTACTTCTGCCTAATATCTGTGTAGTATTTGCCTAGTACCTCTGGCATCAGGAATAGTCTGAACTAAGCTCTCCTTGTTCATAAGGACTCTGAGGAAATTGTTCCATGGGATAGCACGCCTGGCAAAAAGTAGATGCTCAATAAATATTATGAAATAGGGTTGAATGAATGAATTCATGAATAAATGAATCAGCACATTCCTGGTATCATTAGTGTGCCCTGATGGCAAGGAGACTATTTTAATGAGCCTCCCCTGCCCTGCCCCAAGAGGATGCTGCTTCTACATGAGCCTGCTACATTGCTAGAAAGCAACTTAAGAAACAATAAATATTCATAAAAATATTTTTGCTTCAAGCCACCATAATATAAAATAGACCTGCAGCTGGTAACATAAATACAATAAAAAATGGGCTTCAATTTCTTATATAAGGAAAATACAGGAAGCAACTTATTTTCAGTAACTATGTTGCTGTTTACAGGGCCCTGATGGTGCAGTGGCTAAGAGCTAGGGCCGCTAACCAAAAGGTCGGCAGTTTCAATCTACTGGTAGGAATTGGCTTGACGGCAATGGGTTTCATTTTATGTTGCTATGCTGCTATTTAATCATAGGATGAACTAGGATAATTTTACTTCTTTGGAGGGAAAAAGCACCAAATTAAAATGTGGGCCTACTGATATTAATACCCATGAAATTATAAGAGTTTAGCTTCAGGACCCCTTATCCAACCAAACTCAGGCCCATTTTTTGGTGTCCCTTGAAAAATAAATCAAATCTTTTGTACTGGATATTTTAAGGAGGCAATGTCTGTGTTAGTTAATCAGTTCATTGGTTGGGCACAGAACAATGCTCTGTGTTATGTTGCAGATAGCTAATCAAATCTCATTCGCTACAATAAAAAACCAAACCAAACCCGTTGCTGTCAAGACAATTTCGACTCATAGTGCCCTATAGGACAGAGTAGAACTGCCCCATAGTGTTTCCAAGATGTGGCTGGTGGATTCAAACTTCTGACCTTTTGGTTAGCAGCTGAGCTCTTAACCACTGCACCACCAGGGCTCCTCTATAATAAAAGGTAACAGACAATTTAAAATTATGGAAAACTCAAGAATCACTTGCATAGCATTTGCTTAAATTTCCCAGGTTCATATATTTAAATGTGCAGAGGTCTGGTGCTCTCGGAGTTCAGTTTAAATAAAATAGCTAAAATATATGGTAAAGACCGGTTCAGGAAGAGTTAGGAATTTATGTTACTTGTGGTTGTTTCCCCATGCCTAGAACTTTCCCATATCTCTCCTTGCAATGCTAGAGTTGGACTATAGCATTTCTCAGAAAGAAGTAGGCTTCTTTTGTTTTATTTGTGGTTCGGTCCAACACATTTAATATGTATTGAGCAGTGTACTTGCTACTGGAGATCCCTGGGTGGTGCAAACAGTTGGACTTGATTACTAACTAAAAGGTCCAAACCCACCCAGTGGTACCGCAGAAAAAAGGCCTGGTGATCTGCTTCCTTAAAGATTACAACCAAGAAGACCTTATGGAGTTCAGGTCTACTTGTAACACATGGGTTTACCATGAGTCAGAATCAACTCCACCACAACGGTTTTTTTTTTTTTTTGGTATTAAATGGGCAGAGATGAATAAGGCAGAATCCCTTCCCTTAAGGAGTGAGGAGCAGGCAGAGGGGCTGAAGGAGGTAACAAGGAGAACGGTTCCAGCTAAGACACAGATGTGGTGCACATAGTGTTAAAATGTTCCAGATCTGTCTGGAATCACAGAAATGTGTAGGGACTGGAGAGAGTTAAAAAAGCAAGTGCGGTAAGCTCATGTGGGGTTTTAAGTTTTAATTTTATCCTGAAAAAATATGGAGCCCTTGAAAGACTTTATGCAGAGGAGTGATATATTCAGATTTTCAGTTTAGAAGTATCCTTCACCCAGCAGGGAGGAGGCAGGCTGGATGGGGCTAGACAGGATGCAGAGAGGCAAAGACACTGATACAGCGAAGCTTACAATAATAGAGTAACTTAGAGTTAATAATTTAGGTAAAAACTGAGAGTGGCTGGAGCTAACACAATGGCTAAAGTTATAAAAGGGGTGTGTGTTGGAGGAAGGGGAAGCAGATCACATTTTGACTTGGATACCCTTTTGCTGGGTTGCAATCTCCAAAAGGAAGTAAGCTAAACAGGAGATTGTTGACACAGATTTTGGTAAAATTTCTGGAAAATTACACTAAGACAAAACTGGATATCCATTTGCAGAAAAATGAAACAGGACCCATACCTCACACCGTATACAAAAACGACTTCAAAATGGATCAAAGACCTGAAT
>NW_004444073.1:6999125-7037796 GCF_000243295.1 Trichechus manatus latirostris
AAAAAAAAAAAAAAAAAAAAAAAAATTACACTAAGAATTTGAAGCAATTTGTCTCAGATGACCTGTGCTATGTTGTTGTTACTATTGTTGGTAGCCACTGAGTCAAGTCCACTGAAACAGTCTGAAACCATTCAGGAAGGAGGTGTGAAGTCAAGTCTGTACCCTGATTCCTGGGGGGCAGCTCAGCCTGGCAAGTTAGAGACAGGCTTCAAGCAAGGCTCCACCAAGGGTGGTCCCAAAACAGTGAGTGCTGCCCTGAAAGATGGTATTTCTCTTTCCTATAGAGGAAAGATGGGCCTTTTATTCCTATCCTAGGTTTCCCACAAGGCCTTTCAGAAGCAGATTTCCAGGCCTGTCTCCTAAGACACCTCTGGGTGGGTTTGAACTGCCAACCTTTCAGTTAGTAGTTGAGTGCTTAACCATTTGTGCCACTCAGGGACTCGAATCTTAAATAAATACAGAGATGTGTGCTGTCTAAATAAAGTTAGGCCAATGAATAAATTTGCTGGAGACCCTGGGTGGTGTAAACGGTTAACACATTTGGCTGCTAACTGCAAGGTTGGAGGTTCCAGTCTACCGAGAGGCTCCTTTAAAGAAAAGCTTGGTGATCTACTACCAAACAATCAGCCACTGAAAACCCTGTGGAGCACAGTTCTACTCTGACACATGGGGTCGCCATGATCCAACTCAACAGCAACTGGTTTTTACAATGAGGCTATCCCTGGGCTCTGGCCACCAACACAGATCTTTGCTCTGCTGTTGGAATCACAACATGTTCCCCTGAGTAAAGTTTCTTTTTTGACAGATATGTTCTCAAGTTCTTATCCATTTAACACAGAATGATTTGTTTGTTTGCTTGTTTGTTTTGGTTTGGAAAAGTATTCCTTTGTGGAATGTAGTAGTGATTATATTAAAAAGCTTTTACATCCACACACATATGTAGTGCTACTTATATTCTGTAGGTGCAGCCAAAGATTATTGCCTGTTGGTGTTTCAGTTAATCATCTCAAAAATGTCCAAGATTCTGCATGTACAAGGAAAGCAAAGAGAAGTGTTGTGGTTACTTTCATTCACTAAACATGCATCCACTGAGGACGGTCTTAACAGCTGGCAGATCTGTTGAATTGCTCCCAAATGATTCATTGGCGGATGGCCTCTTTCTTCCATACACTCTCTTCCTGCCCCTAAACACAGTGGTCCCCAGTGAAGGGGACTATTCTTTGGCAGCAGATGTATGTGAGTATCTACACTCTCCCTGTTCAAACAAGCTCCTAAGTTTTATTTGTAAGAACCTACCCTGTATCAATCAGTCTTGGAAGAAATACGATCAGAATGCTCCTTTGGATAGAGGATGATGAGACTTCACTCACTTACTTTGGACATGTCGTCAGGAAAGAACAATCACTAGAAAAGGACAGCGTGTTTTGTAAAGTAGAGGATCAGCAAAAACAAGGGAAACCCTTATCGAGATGGATTGGCACAACAGACCCAACAATGGACTCAAACATACAAATGATCATGATGAGGGCTGAGGACTGGGCAACGTTGCATTCTGTGATAAGGTCACCATAAGTCAATGGCAACTAAAACCAACAATCCCACTGTATCAGGCACAATCAACTCTATTTCATTAAATGCTTATCGCAACCCTGAGAGAAAGATAAGAGATTTTAGCACCCTCACATCTATGTCAAGTGGATTGGCAGAATATGTAAATATGTATATCCTGCCAATTGAGCACCGTAGTAGAGGATACCTTGGGTACCTGCATCACTTCCTTTCGGCTAATGTCTGATTTCAGCAGCTGCTTGTCTGATTTCAGACAAACTCATCTAAAGCATGTACCGTATGTCTTTCCACTTTCTCTCGCAGCACCTTCTCCATTTGGTTGGAAAGCACCTTATGCTCAGAGGAAACTTTCAGCCAATGTAGAGTGGGAACCAGTTGATACTGACTGCTATGGATTGAATTATGTCTCCCAGAAATGTGTGTCAACTTGGCTAGGCCATGATTCCCAGTATTGTGTGATTGTCCACCATTTTGTCATCTGATGTGATTTTCTTATGTGTTGTAAATCCTACCTCTATGATGTTAATGAGGCAGGATTTGAGGCAGTTATGTTAATGAGGCAGGACTCAATCTACAAGATTAGGTTGTGTCTTAAATTAATCTCTTTTGAGATATAAAAGAGAGAAGCAAGCCGAGAGACAGGGGGACCTCACACCAAGAAACAAGAGCTAGGAGAATAGTGTGTCCTTTCACCCTGGGGTCCCTGCTCTGAGAAGCTCCTAGACCAGGGAAGATAGATGACAAGGATCTTCCCCCAGAGCCAACAGAGAGAGAAAGCCTTCCCCTGGAGCTGGTGCCCTGAATTCGAACTTCTAGCCTTCTAGACTGTGAGAGAATAAATTTCTCTTTGTTAAAACCATCCACTGTGGTATTTCTGTTATAGCAGCCCTAGATCACTAAGACTGACCCAGCCTCCTGCTCTCCAGTGGGTACTTCTGGGAGGCACGCTCTATGCTTCTGAGGAGGTCTTCCTAGAATGAAGGCCCTGCTGTCCTCAGAGACCACTCCCTCACAGACCCTTATATTGACTTTTCCTCCTTCCATGTCCCACTCGTCCTGCCCCTCTCCCCTGCTTCTGGTGGTCACTTCCCAAATAAACCATTGCACTCAATCCTTGTCTCAGGCTTTGCTTTTGGAGAAGTCCTAATGAAAGCTAACACTCTGACACAGTAGGTCCTCAACAAATGTAAGACCTCTGACCCCTTCCCCTTCCCCTTGTAAGAGCGAGGACACTGAGGCTCAGGGGCACAGTGTAACTTGCTCAAGGCCACACAGTTTGAAACTGACAGAGTTAGGCTTCAAATCAAAGCTTCCTTCCGGGGCTTTCTATCTCAAAGCTGCCTTTTGCTCTGTCCTGAGCAAACCAACGAGGACCCCTAGTGGCGTCAACAGGGTGGACATATAGGACCACAAAGCAGTCTGTTGAAAGTCTGAAACCATTCAAGAAGGAGGTGTGAGGTCAAGTCTGTACCCTGATTCCTGGGAGCAGCTCAGCCTGGCAAGTTAGAGACGGGCTTCAAACAAAGCTCCACCAAGGGTGGTCCCAAAACCATGGGTGCTGTCCCGAAAGATGGTATTTCTCTTTCTTGTAGAGGAAAGATAAACCTTTTGTTCCTAGCTTTCCCATGGAGGTTTCTGACTCCATATCTTCAAGGTCTCTTCATTGGTTTGGACAATTTCTAACCTCTCCCATCAGATAATTGTCATATTTATCCTTTTCTGAAGTGAGAGAGATGCCTGTCCTCCACATGGAGCAACAGTGAGGGGTAGGGTCAGGAGATAGGGCCAACATCAACATGGGGTTCAGATTATAGTGTTTTAGCACAGGACCCAACCTTCCTAATGTTGGAGAATTATACAAACCAGGGTGGGCACAGAAGCCCACAACCTTTTCTGTCCTGCAGCAAACTTGAGAAAATGAGTCTCCTTCCCGCTCCTTTCATAAATCCTTGCAAGTTGCAAGCATTCATTCAAGAAGTGTTTAATGATGTCTCTGCTTTCAGAAGGAATCCCTGCGTGGTACAAACGGCTACTAACTGAAAGGTTGGAGGTTCCAATCCACCCAGAGGTGCCTCTGAAAAACAGGCCTGGTGATCTTTTCCTAAAAGATCAGCCACTGAAAACCCTATGGAGCACAGTTCTACTCAGACACATATGAGGTGGCCATGAGTTGGAATTGACTCAGTGGCAACTGGTTTGGTTTTGGTTTTCTGCTTTCAACATGCTCATGCCCTTCAGCTCCCATGAAGTTAACCATACTGCTCTTAATGTATGAGCTGTAACCTGTTATAACAAGGTTTCTTTACGGCACGTGCCCCGTGGCCAACTGGATTACCAGCTACTTCCAAAGAGGCATTGTTCTGGACAGACTGAAACAAGAGATATGTGAGGTTGCTCAGTGGCAAGGAAGCAGATGGAGCAGATGGAGACACAGTGGCAGGCTCCCAGACCCAAGAGTAGAGCCAATGGGTGCTGGACCAGCCTGACTTGGGGAGAGGGAGTCAGAAGGAGCTGGAACTTTGCTTCACTTAGTCTTTTTCTTCCAGCTGGTAAAGCCACCTTCTTCTTTACCTGTTCCCTACCTAAGGCATGGCCCAAGTGTCAGGGTTACAGGTTCCCTCTACACGCAGAACAATCTGGCCAACTCCTGCTTTCCTAAGACTGCCTGCTTATAAGGAAGCCTGCTTCAAGACAGATAACTTGGGGGAAGCATAAAAACAAAATAAGCTAAGTGCAAAGGGCAGATACGAAACAGATTTTTTTCACGACTCCAACTGGGAGATATTATAAGCAAAACAGATTTCATATGGAAGACATTGACAAGGAATAAACATAGACCCCAAAGCTAGTGTTTTCAAGGATTTGCTTCTTTGAACATAAGCGTTTAGAGGGAAGAAAAAAAAGTTCTTATCAAACAATGGGCACCAAAATCCACCCCCCTCCAAATGGCAAAGGCAGATCAAACCTAGGTATGGGTTACCTGTATTTGCAAGAACTGCTTCAAAAATCCCATTTCAATTTCTATGAAAGCATGTGCTGTCCTAGCTTTCTAATCTATGTCAAAAGCTCAAAGGTTAAAGAGACTTGGCTGAATTTGTCTTAAGATATATCCTTTGTTCTGATTCACTCATTTATTTGAATTTAATATTTTAAAGGACACTTCAAACAGACTTTACAAAGCCCTGCTACCTTCAGGTCCATATTTATTATTTAATATTTAACTGGGGAGATTTATCAAAACCCTTAAGAATTAATGGTTGCAAACTTGTAGAGTTAAAAGGTTTGCCGAGAAAACCATTTGCTAACCATGGGGAGACAAGGCCCCCCGCAGGTTGGGACACCACAATGTGAATAAACATTCAGGGGTCTAGGAGCATGGTGAGCCCATCTACCTAGAAAGACCAGCAAGTGCAATTGCCTTTAAATAAATATTCTAACGTGCTTAACTTCTGAACAGTAAAGCTCAGCTTGTGCCTTAAAAAGGAAGGGGAGAGGAGAGCAAAGCAACTTGAAACAAAGTTGTGAATAAACTGTGATTTCAGGCTTTCTACAAATATTCAGGGGAGAGTTGCTTTAGGGGTCTAGATTAATCCAAATACATTAAAATGCATCTCTGCTTGAAAGATCTTAGGACACAGGCAAAAATACTTTTTGATCTTCAGAAGCCGTGAATGGTGTATATATCTAGATGTTGCCAAATGTAAGGAAGAATGTTAGAAGTTTGAATATCAAAAGGAGTTCCTGGTTGGCACAAACGGTTAAGCACTCAGCTGCTAACCAAAAGGTTTGAGTCCACATGGAAGCACCTCAGAAGAAAGGCCTGGAAATCCTTTACAGTATTTTGATGAAATGCCCCAACGTTGCAAATCCACATGAAAATAAAAATAGGTGAAGATCTGGCAGCTGCAGGAATGTCATAGGATATATTCAAGACACAGTGCTGAGTCTGGATTGAGGAAAGGAATACCCAGGCTGAAAACTTCTGCAGTAAAAGGATAGACATTCCCAGGAAGAAGGCAACTCACCAGCAGAGCCCCACGCACATCCCCAGACAGAGTGGTAGGTTCTGGGGCCAAGGGGTGCTGCAAACGGTTTGCTCTTGGCTATTAATCACACCCAAACAGTTGGTGGTTTGTTCGAACTGACCTATCGGTGGCCTCGAAGAAAGGTCTGTCGATCTGCTTCCATAAAGATTACAGATAAGAAAGCCCTATGAAGCAGTTCTACTGTGTGATATGTGGGGTCTTCATGAGTCACAATTGACTTAATGACAACTGGTTTGGGTTTTGTTTTTTTGGGAGGGAGTCCTGAGGGTAGGCCCTGGGAGCTAATCTTAATCTTATTAATGACTCTCAGAAATAGTGCAGTCTCAGGCACACTCTTCATTCACTCTTAGCTTATACTTGGCCAGGTAGAGTGCAACACCAATCTGGAGCAGCTATAAATGACTCGCATAGACACCATGGAGGGCTTTGGGTGCTGTGTTCCCCCTCTGATCTGGAGCAGCCAGGGTCCCTAGGCAAGAGTGAATAACACAGCAGTCAAAAGAGAGAAAAGACAGGCCCTGCCCTTGCCAACTTCAGGAGGTGTGAATGGGGCTGATGCCAGGGCGGTGTGGCAGGTGGCAGGGCCGGGTACTAACTGAGACAGAGAAGGAAGTCAGGGCACAGAAGTGCCCAAAGTGCTTCTGGCTGTCATTCCCTCTCTCTCTTCTCAAGCAACTGGAACCTTTATCTGCCAGAATAAAACCACAGAAAATGCAAGCTTTTTTTGTTTCTTTTTGTCTGGACATACAATTATTAAGATTATAAATCATAATTATAAATTGTTAAGGGGATCTATCTATAAAATTGCTGACATAAGCTGTTATAATAATTAAGCTGTCTCCAGTCCCACCCCCAATGGTGAAAATTCACCAGGCAGTGAAAAGATGCTCTTGACCAAAAGAAGTACCAAAGTAGAATTCCCAAAATGATATCGATTTATGTCAAGAAACTTGAAAAAAATTGTATATTGGGTGTTGTATGGCATACTCAGTGAATTTCGGAGTTGCACCTCCACCAAGGGAAAATCTGCTTCTAGGGGAGAATGCTTTCAGATGAAAAACATGCTTTTCATATATAAAAGTGCAAATACAGTGGCGAACAGCAGAACAGAGAGTGCAGAAAACAGTCGAGAAGGCACTCGATAGATATTCCTATGAACTTAATCCGCAGATTAAAGACCAGCTTCAGAACTTCTCTGAGAACTCAGTGTCAGAGGACAAGTATAGAATATATGATACACAAAAAGGGGAGGGACTAGGGCAACGTGCACATGAGAGAAAGAATAAGAGACTAGAAATATGCAGGAGACATAATTATTTAATAAATAACAGAAAGATTCCTGAGTAAAAAAAAAAAAAAGACAATGCTCTACATTCTATCTTGGTGAGTAGCGTCTGGGGTCTTAAAAGCCTGTGAGCGGCCATCTAAGATACTCCACTGTTCTCATCCCTTCGGGAGCAAGGGAGAATGAAGAGAACAGGATACAAGGAAAAGATTAGTCCAAAGGACTAATTGTCCACAGCTACCAAGGCCTCCACCAGACTGAGTCCAGTACAGCTAGATGGTGCCCGGCTACCACCACTGACTGCTCTGACCGGGATTACAACAGAGGGTTCTGGACAGAGCTGGAGAAGGATGTAGAGCATAATTCTAACTCACAAAAAAAAGACCAGATTTACTGGCCTAAAGGAGACTGGAGAAACCCCGAGAGTATGGCCCCCAGACACCCTTTTAGCTCAGTGGTGAAGTTACCTCCGAGGTTCACTGTTCAGCCTGGGAGTGGACAGCCCCGTAAAACTAAATGAGACTAACAAGGTACAGGAGTCCGGTGACAAGGGCCAGAAGACAGAAGGGGACAAGGAAGCTGTTGATAGGGAACACAAGATTGAGTAAGGATATTGTTGATGTGTTGTGAGATTGTTAACCATTGTCATAGGGCAACATTTGTGGTAACTGTTAAATGAGAAACTATTTTGTTCTGTAAGCCTTCATCTTAAGTGAGAATAACAGCACAACTGGAAGAGCGTAGTCAATGTCACTGAACTGTGTATGTAGAAATTTTTGAAATGATGTATCTTTGGCTATGTGTATTTTTACCAAAAAAAGCAAAAGGTTGAGAATTTAGAGGGTTAATATGTTGTGGGGTTGTTAACCAATGTCATAAAACAACATGTGTACTACTGTTTCATGAGAAACTATTTGTTCTGTAAGCCTTCACCTGAAGTACAATAAAATACAAAAAAAAAAAGCAATGTGAATATGTGGATTTTATGGGTCCATTATACAAGATATTGAAGAAGACACACACATACACACACACACATGCATGCACACACACATATTCTAGTTATTGCATTGTATTTGAAAGATAAATGTTAAAAATCTATAAATATTCAGACAGGTGATTTAAAGAAGGTAATGCACTAAGGAAAAAAATCAAATTAAAATTCAAAGTCAAAAAACAATTGGGAGAAACATATAAATAAATTTGAAGAAAAACTTAAAAACAAATTTTCTACCATTCATGTTTGAAGGCAAGAGAAAGATTTTTTTTTGCTAACATGCAAGGACTAAAAATATTTATCACCCCCATCTCCTTTTTAACAATGTCCTCCAAAAAGTGTTGTGGTTAATTGAGAAACCTACGAAATAAAGAAAACAAACGTATGTAAAATGTTGTTTAAAAAATGATAGTGAACATTAGAAACAGAAAAGCTCATATTCGTAGTTAAATGATTGCTAACACGGTCACAAACAATGCAAATGTCAATCAAGTCTTGAAAGAACAGTTACAAGTTATATTTTGAGAAATGAACCTAAAAGTCAATCTGAAAATCCCCAATGATTTGAACATAAACTGAGAATGGAGATGGGAGAAGATAATAAAAGCAGAAATTTTTATTCTCACATGAAAGTGGGGGTAGGGAAATTAACAGAAATTGATTAAATTCTAATATGTATCTTTTAATTTTATTGTGCTTTAGGTGAAAGTTTACAATGCAAATTAGTTTCTCATTCAAAAACTTATACACAAATTGTTTTGTGACATTGTTTGCAATCCCTACAAGGTGCCAGCACTCACCCCCTTTCCTTTTCCACCCTGGGTTCTCCGTGTCCATTTGTCCAGTTTTCCTGTCCCTTCCTGCCTTCTCGTCTTTGCTTTAGGGCAGGTGTTGCCTATTGGGTCTAGTATACCGGATTGAGCTAAGAAGCATGTTCCTCACCTGTGTTATTGTTTGTTTTATAGGCCCGCCTAATCTTTGGGTCAAAGTTAGACTTTGGGAGTGGCTTCAGTTCTGAGTTAGCAGGGTGTCCGGAGACAATAGTTTAAGGGTTTTAATACTAATATTGATAGAGAAAGGCTGATTCATATATTTCAGTGTAAAGATAAAGACTCCTAGAGTATAATCAGTACAGAACTTTCAAATCACAAGTGGAAAAAAGTGTAAGCAACAAAGATAACAGATGACATAGGACTATAAAAAAAAAAAAAGATAAGAGTTGAGAACAATCCAAAACGTCCTATAACATAGGACTGGTGGAAGAAATTGTAGAATATCCACAGAACTGAATATTTTGCAGCCATAAAAATGAAAGGCACTTTGAAAATATGACCTCAGTACGTGACAAACATATGCACATGCGCGCGTGTGCGCGCGCGCGCGCGCACACACACACACACACACACACACACACCAAAATAGTATGGACAAGCCGATTCTAGTTTGTGAAACAGATAACCAGTACTAGTTGCCATGGGAGCCCTGGTGGTGTAGTAGTTAGAAGCTTGGCTGGTAAGCAGAAGTTCAGCAGTTTGAATCCACTAGCCACTTCTTGGAAACTCAGTGAGGCAGTTCTAGTCTGTCCTACAGGGTTGCTATGAGTCGAAATCGACTCAACGGCATCAGGTTTTAGTTGCCATTGAGTTAATTCTGATTCTTGATGACCCCATATATGTCAGAGTAGAACTGTGCTCCATAGCGGTTTTCAATGGCTGATTTTTCAGAAGCAGATCACTAGACCTTCTTCTGAAGTGCCTGTGGGTGGACTGGAACCTCCAAACTTTCTTCTCGTTAACTGTTTGCATCGCCCAGGGACTCCTGGTAAACAGATACCAAGTGATATTAAAAGTATTTGTCAACCTGTGCACAGGCTCTGACCAATCAGAATGAGCCTTAAATAATAGTACAGCAACAACATCAGTGCAAACCCAAAATGTTTCTCTTCAGATTATAGAGTGAAGGGTGATTTTCATTTTTCTTTATGTTAAAATATAAATATAAAATAATGTGTTTAAAAAGGGCATAAGTTTTAAATTGCTTTTCTGGAAACCTAATGGATTTCTTCTTATATCCAGTGGTTCATGTTTTCAGAAGAGGTGGCTGGAATATGGGGGTATAGAACACAAAGCTTCGTCATTTTTGGAGATGGAATCTTCAACCTCAGCACATTAGCACCATTTTTTAAATACAGCTAATTGTCAAGAAATATGAGGCTGAAAACAAAAACAAAACTCAGTCATCTCTTAATCTAAGACATGGGTTAGGAAAACTAATCTGTTGAAAATTTTTTTTTCCTAGAAAAATATGAGTTAAATACACAACACCTCTAGTGCAAGGAATGTTGTCGTGGTTAGCTCCTGTCTGAAAACACACATTTATGTTTTTTCTAGATTTCCTTCATAAACCTTTTATTAATGACGTTTATTTTTCTGTTTTAGATGAAATTTTGAGGGTTCAGTTCTTCAGGTTTCGAGCCATATCCTTTTATATTCTTAAAATCAGCATTACTGTTCTCTTCTATCAGCCTGATTATGATCTAAGATAATCAACACTCTTATGCTCACATTAAATAAATCATCAGCCCAGCTCTCCCCTTTGGGGCCCGAAGAGCAGAGCCATATGCCCTGCAGAGTGGAAGGAAAGGAATCTCCCACGCACATAAACCCACAGAAGGTCCTTGCATGCCTTTCCCAAGGCTGTTTCTAGACCAGCAGGTTGGAGTGTTCTGCTGAAGAATTGTCAATCATCCTGCACACACCATGGAATGCTCAAAAGATGTTCATTTTGTTTTATCTTTAGGAAAATAATCTCCAGATTGTGTTCAGATCAAAACAAAAAGTCAGAGAAGTGAGCTGCACTGGGGGCTGTCACAGGATGGAAAACACGTTTTGATCTACCAGTCCATCGACAAGCATTTATTGTGCATATGTTATTGGGCTACATTGTCTTTGCTAACAAGACAGAGCCAAAGACATGGTATTTATAGCTTATTAACATACACTGAAATATAATGAGAAGAAAAGGGTATTTCAGAAAGAAGATGAGTTGGGTTTCAGGCACGTGGTGTTGGAGATGAGCACAGGTCATTTAAGAATAGCTTTGTGTTGTTCTGCTGCCAGTACCAGCTGCTTGCTGTCAAGTCGATTCTGACTCATGTGACCCCGTGTGTGTTGGAGGAGAGCTGTGCCTTGGTGGCACAATGGTTAAGAGCTAGGCTGCTAGCCAAAAGGTCGGCAGTTCAAATCCACCAGCTGCTCTTTGGAAACCCTATGGGACAGTTCTACTTTGTCCTATCAGGTCGCTATGAGTCAGAGTTGACTCGATGACAATGAGTTTTTTTTTGTTTGTTTGTTTGTTTGTTTTTTGGTGCTCCATAGGGTTTACAATGACGGAATTTTTGGAAGTGGATCACCAGACCTTTCTTCTGAGGCACCTCTGGGTGGACTTGAATCTCCAGCCGTTTGGTTAGCAGCCAAGCATGTTAACATTTTGTACCATCCAGGCACAGGGGACACCTAATTAGTTAGGGGTGGTTGCAACTTTGGGGATGGTTTGACTCAGGGAGGAACTTTGGAGGGAGAAAAGTTTGAAGAGAACAGAGGAAGAGATAAAGTAGGAATCCTGGAATCAATTCCTACATGAAGGGGAAAGGAGAGATGGGAGGAAGTCTCATTGCTCTGCAAACAGTGGCAGTGGCAATATAATCCAGAAAGGGAGTGAGGATTTGTGGACACCTTGAGGCTAATCAAATGTTTGAATCGCCTGTTCAACCACCTCCTCAGGTAGAAGCACCTTGTCTTTGGTTATATCTTCCCCCTTTGTGTCCTACATGCCAGTTGGCCATCTACCTTTACTCCTTCGTGTTGCCTCTTTCCCCACCCCTGGTTCTCTTCTCCCCTTATTGCCCCTTCACTCGATTCCTTGGTTCATGTTCTCACTTCCCATCACTCATACCTCTTTTTTTCCTATTCTGCACCTCTGGCATATGAATAATTTGGGGGAAAGAAGTTAATTGTTCGTCCGATTTTTGTTAAATGCATTATATCTATGGAAGGTTCTATAACTTTAGGAAGCCTTCAAAAGCACTTGAGAACTATTTCTATGAACTTGAACTACACGAAGGCTTAGCACAAAAGAGGTCATCACTGTAGAAAATCTCCTGAGAAAACAGGGTAGGAAAAGCAAAATGGGTTTTTATTGATGACTAACATTTGTATAGCCATTGATATCCCTGGAGAGTGCAAAGGGTAACAGAAAGGTTGGAAGTTCAAATCTACCCAGAGGTGCCTCAGAAAAAGCCCTGGTGATCAACTTCTGAAAAATCAGCCATTGAAAACCCTATGGAGCACCGTTCTACTCGGACACACACAGGGTTGTCACGAGTCAGAATAGACTCTGTGGCAGTTGGTTTTTAAGCACAGAGCTTTCACAACTGTGGTTTCCTTTACCCTCAAAATAATCCCATGAGGTTGTAAAAATGAAAATAATAACTATGATGCTCAGAATAATAATAAAAATACTAACAACCTTCCATGAAAGATCCCATTTACTCCCCACAACCACCCTATGAGGAAGCGGCACCATTATCCCCACTTTGTAGATGAGAACACCGGAATTTCAAGAACTTGCCCAAGCAAAGGCGCCGGGAGGCCAGCACAGTCGTGGATTGCTGCTGGGAGTGTGAATTGTACACCCTCTTCGAACAGGAGTCTGTTGAGGTTTCAAAACTTAAAAGTTTGATCCAGCAATTCTATTTCTAGTATCTGTCCTACAGATCTACTTCGACATGTGAATTGTTGCATGTACAAGGATATTAAGTGCAGCATTATTTATAATAGCAGAAAATCGGAAACAACCTGAATGTCCACCAACTGGTGGCTAATACAAATAAATTATGGTGCTTTCATACCATGGAAAACCTGCAGGTTTAAAAGAAAATTAAGTAGCTCTGTATGTAACAATTTGTTAAGTTAAAGAATAATACGTAGATGCAGAACAATATTATATACGTATATGTATATACATATACACACACACATATATAGGAGTTCTTGGGTAGTGCAAACAGTTAACATCCTCGAGTCTACTTAGAGGCACCCCGGAAGAAAGGTCTGGCGATCTATGTCCAAAAAATCAGCCATTGAAAACTCTGTGGAGCACGGTTCTACTCTGACACACATGGGATTGCTATGAGTCAGAATCTACTTGATGGTAACTTTTTTTTTTTAACATACATATGTGTGTATAAATACAGTGACTCTTTCTTTGGAAGGATACACAGGAATTAGTTATGGCCACTTGGGAGGATGGCAGGGAGGCTGAGGGCCAGAAAAGGAGACTCACTTTTCATTGAATACTTTGTGAACTTTCTGAATTTTATACCACGTACATGCATGGCTAAGAGCTTGGCTGCTAATGAAAAGGTCGGCAGTTCGAATCCACCAGCTGTTCCTTGAAAACCCTATGGGGCAGTTCTACTCTGTCCTGTAGGTTTGCTATGAGTCAGAATCAACTTGTTGGCAACAGGTTTGATTTTTTTTACGTGTGTATTACCTACTCTAGTTTTTCAGAAGTTGAAAAGTAAAGAATTTTATAAACAATTAAAAAAACAAAGGCCTTGCCTAAGGTCATGTAGAGAGCATTTGGGAGCAGGCTTGGGTGCTGAGCTGCCGGACTGCCAAGCCCTTGCATCCACCACAGTGCTCCTGGTGAACGCATTCCTCCTTTTCTACAGATGAAGACACTGAGGCTCCGTGTGGCTAAACATGGCTTGCCTAGGATCATAAAGCCAGTATATGTGTGAGCCAAAGTTCGACTCCAAGTTGCTCACTGCAATGACAGTAGTTTCCTCTTTATTACTGCAACATCAAGTCCCACATGGGGAAAGCACAATAGAGAGGAAAGAGCATGGGGAATTAAAGCAGGAATTTCTGGTTGAGAGGAAGAAGGAAAGGAAGGGACCTTTGACAAGTGAAGATTTAAGTCTTAACCACTGTGCTCTCTCCTCCCATCTCTCCATCACTGGATATCATTCAGTACCTACTCAAAAACCAAGACAACACTGTACGTGAGTAACAGCTACTGTCACCAAAACTAAACTTGAGGTTCTTGAAGGCTGCAACCATCCATCCATTTATTAAATCGATCAGCGAACATTTACTGAATGTTCTATCTGGGCAAGATATTGGGAACACAAAAGGAAATTGGATACAGCCTCTTATCCTCAAAGAATTTGGTCTAATTAAGAGAAATCATTTTCTGTATGTCACCCATCTGCCACTTTATTCTTCACAATGGGTAGCTGAGAATGTAGTACGTCCCCATAGGAATTTATGGAATAAGCTAACCTGAGTGTACGTCGGTCCTAGTTATTGTGGAAGACAGTTTCCTCTCCTGCCAACTCTTCCTCACCACTTCCCTCTCCAAGTACTCCACCCATAATGTGGTTGTTGTTGGGTGCCATCAAGTAGATTCTGATTCATAGTGACCTCATGGAACAGAGTAGAACCGCCCTATAGAGTTTTCTAGGCTGTCATCTTTACGGGAGCAGATCACCAGCTCTTTTCTTCTGCGGAGCCACTGGTGGGTTCGAACTGCCAACGTTTCGGTTAGCAGCCAAGCACTTTAACCATTTGCTCCACCAGGGCTCAGGTGTTTCCATAACAGACCCGGTCAACTTTCGCTAAACCAAAATGATAAAACTTTTAATTCAAGGACATGGAAGGCAAGATGCTAACTTCAGCTAACAACAACAGCCATCTGAAAACATGTGATCCCAACTTATGGTATTTCGGCAAAGAAATGTGATTCTTTCTCTATATTCTCTTTTTATGTATAAGTGTTTCACTGCAAAGTGGGTGAACTGCCGAGCACCATGTCACAGCCTGCAGCACAGCAAACTGGCTTTTTCTGAAGCTCATAACGTAATAATTAAATTGCTAACAGGCACCTTCGTGATGGCATTTGCTGAGGATGTGAAAGCCCTCTCACAATTGCACCTTTTCTGTAGGGGATTCGTCAGTGGTAGAGCGGTGATCAGCTCAGGGTTTCCTTTTTTTTTTTTTTTTTATGTATTTTCTTCCATGAGTACATTAAATTTTTATGTGGAGTGAAATGGGACAGGACTTGTTTCCCTTCCACTGCACAATGATTTATTACCCAAAAAAGACCACAGAACTAATTAGCAGAGTAATTAATTAATATAAATTTGCATATTTGCATTTGCAATTAGCACAGTCGACTGATTAGTCTGAAAATGAGAAGTTTGACTCATTAGACGTTAGTGTCTGCTGGACCAGAAAGCTGCTGCCCGATGAGGCGGAAAAGGGTGGGATAAGCATGTGTGTTTCTTTTGTTAGAAGAATGGGGAATATGCTCAAATATCTGGGGCCAGACATCAGGGTTTGCCATTTAAAAAAACTAATAAATTATTTGCTTCGATTTCTGTTAGTCCATGTTCCTTGCCCTTTTGCCTACAGTAAGTCATTCCAACCAACGCTGGGAGTCATTGTGTCCCTTAGACCGACTTCCTCTTATTCCCTAATGGCAGACGGGTGTGTGTTGTTTGTGGGTGAGCAGAAAATCTGTCCTGGTTTGATGTCCCAGGAATTTGACTCCTGCACCCAGTTCGGTGGTTCTGTCAAAACAGTTCTCTAGCGCTGATGAGGACCCCCAGGGGACTTGATGAGTAGACTACCTTTCCTTCAGGGGCTGCTCCTGACTGCATCTCTTTGTTCCTCCAGCCGATTACTGAGCTCCCATCTCTCCTATTCAGTTGACTAGGTGAAGCCATTTCTGCAGAGTGACACAGGGCAAATAAACTATAAATATATGCACAGACATCTAATAACAGACATTAAGTGCCCAGAGTAAGACAAGGGATTTGCTCAAAATTCTTCAGAGATGCTGGGCAAACAGGGTGAATGACAAGTGGTATCTTGATTGACCTAACTAAATCCTTTTTCAGGGTATGGATGTACATTGCACTAGCAGAGTCTGACTTGGCATGAATGCTTTCTTTAATAACCGGGGATACTTCTAGGCTAAACTTAAGTCAAAAGGGAAATAAAATGAATCCGTTGGTTTTTTTTTTTTTTTTTTTTTGACATTCTTTCTAAAAACAAAATTAATTCTATTTAATTTCCTTGATGTATATACAATGTTTCCTGTGACTATCTTTATAGATACTGAAAGAATTTCTGAAAATATGTTTTATTGACTCATCCTATATATTCTCTGCAGTTGGAAAATTACCACTGAGATTTGTTAAAGTATGGAATGACTCTCTAAACCATGCAGTTAGTTATGCTACGGGCCAACTCTTACACTCAGGATCTGGAGAGATTCTAGAAAGAAGATATACATGCTCTTGTCTTACATCAGAGTTGTGCTTTTATCCTTTGTCCCATCCCTTGCTTTGCATAATATTTTTCAAGTTCAAGTAACATCAAATGCCTCCTCACCCCTACCAAATCCTAAGCCAAGCTCTCTGCATTGAACAACTCCAGATGGTACCATTTCCACAGTGGTCCTACCTGCCCTTGAAATCTAGCTCAGACCTCACCTCCCCAACTTTGGACACAGAGCAAGTTCCTTGTTCCATCATTTGTGTTCCAAATCCCTTATTCATGGCCCTGACACACCACTTGCCCGTATCACCATTATCTCTTCATATCCTAACCTTGTTTCTTAGACTAAGAACTTTATTTAAACATATGGACAATGTTGAGTTTAACCTGAACCCTGTGATCCTGGCTAACAGCACTTGTTAAAGAAATTTCCCCACTCTGTGGGGCTTACTGCAAATAATCACCCTTCCCATGTGACTTAGATAAGACTTATGGATGCCCCCCTGTTTACCTATGATAAGGCCGGACACTGACCTTCCAAATTTCTATTCTTTACTTCATAAATGATTCATTGAATTGCTTGTCTCCACTAATCAATAGAAACAAAGTGCTTGTTAACCAAACTCTGGTTAAGCATCTCTCCCTCTCCCAGGTCCCTGAACTTTGACCCACCCTCACCCTGTGCCAACGTACAATCCCTGCTTCAGTGTCTGTCCTGGAGAATAGGCTAGCCTCAGTGTAAATCATCCCACTACCCCTGTCTGGTTTTTTTTCTAGTCTTGTTTACTCCCCTCTTTATAAGAGAAAAACCATTTTTGGATAACTCTCGGGTTGCTTTCAGAATTTTTAGAGTTCTCTCTATTACAATAGTTCTTTCTGAATAATGTCTCTGAGATGTAATGACCCAATAGCCAAAACAATGACCTGAAACACATCAATGATCACGAAAATGGTGCAGGATCGGGCACTGTTTCATTCTGTTTTATATAAGATCCCCGTGAGCTGGAGCTGACCCAATGGCAACTAACAACAACAGCGTCAAAGTCTGGATTTGCTCTTTCATTTGACATCGCCTTATATTTGTATCTTTGTATCTCATAGCCTAGTACGCTATCTGGTACACAGTAATTAACAAACTAACACTTATTAAATCATTGTAGGAATGAATTAATGAAGGAGCATATGGTTTGACTATAGAATAACTTCATCTAGAGATGTGCCTACCAAAAAAAAAAGTTGGAAAGCTGCAAAACATACACAGGGAAAGAAGTACTCAAAATCCAGGCCAGTAAAATGAGAGAAAATAAAATGACTGTACTTTAGTATCATCCCCAGTTGAAACTTTTACTGGGGGTGTGCACTCTGTGGAATTGTTGGGTGCTGACATGCTCATTTGGTGGTTCAAGTCCATCCACACGGGCCTCCGAAGAAAGGCCTGGAAATCTACTTCCAAAAATCAGCCACTGAAAACCTTATGGAACACAGTTCTATTCTGACACACGTAGAAGTCACCATGAATTGAAACTGACTCAGTGGCCACTGGTTTGGCTCTTCATGTATCTTGGTTTTGCCTCTGTCGGTACTTAGAGCAGGGTCTCTTAAACTTCATTGGTGTTCAAATTATATTGAAAATTCATTTCTTTGGCATTTTATGAAAACAAAAAGGCATTCCTTATTCTTCACAAATACGTTAAAAATAAAACTTCAACACGTAGCTTGAATAGTATATTTAAGCCCAACCTAATGATACTATTTAACTAGTAGTTCTGAAAAAATCAGAGTCAGCAAGTAGGATTAAAAACAAATGTTGAACATTTTAGTGACAAGGCAAATGGAGTATTTGAACCCACGTTAAAATGAAACAAATCTTTATTTTGATCCAAAAAAAAAACCCCATATTTATTTATAGTCTTCCCCAATGTATGCCAAATCAGGTCTTATTCAACATTGTATCCCCTTCCTCCTCTCCATTACCCTAAAGAGTGCCTGTAATGTGGGCAGCACTTGATGGAGGTGAAATCAGATTTAATAAGACCACTTGGAACTTTGCTTAGACTTTAATCTAGTATCCTTGATGTTATTGTCTCCATATTTCCTAAGAAACACTTGGAGCATATTCCAGGTTATAAACTTTTTTTTTCTCTGCAAATGTTCGTACACAAACACTATACTTGTAGTCACTCAGTCATTTATTTATTTGTTGGTACGTTTGTTTAAATTTATTCTCCACTTACCCGCACAAAATACCTCCAAGAAGATTTGAGGTAGCAATTGAGTCGAACATTTTTATATCCTTTGCAAAGAAATTCACCATCTAAAAGATAGATTCCTTGTTTTGTAACTGTGCTATAATACATATGATGAAATATATTTTTATATTTGTTTTCTATAAACTGCGTAGTTTATTTTCTGGAAATGTATCACAGATACATTGAGAGGATACCAGCAACGATAATGGATGGCAATACCTTCTGTGTTTATCACTGGAATAGAAGGAAAATAAAGTCATATCTCAGAACATGTACAGTAAGAATAGCTCTAATTGTCCATTCCATTTTTGCTTGTTGGGAAAATGCAGTGATTTTTACCCTTCTATGAAAACATAAATTAGGACTTGTTTATTCATTTACTTGTCTCCAAATGAGACATGAAAGTAGGAAGAACTCATTCACAACAGCAGTTCTAACATAGCACTTCTTTTGTGCTAGGACTTTCTCCTTTTTAATTTCCTGTTCAAACAGTGATCAGAAATAAAAGAGGTTTAATTGTTAAAGTGGCTTCTTATATTTAGGAAGTTACAGCCCAGAAGGGACACGCAGCTCCAGTAACGGCAGAAACTTTTTTGTGCCCCTGCAACTTAAACAGATGTTTTTAAAGAATCATTCCAGATCATTAGTCCGTTAGGTAAATTAAACACTTTGACTATTTTAGTAAAACACATTCCAGGCTTTTAATGTTCAAGAAAAAGGAAGCATTTGTGCCCCGTGCAGGGCCCAAGTCTTGAGTTACTTCACATCTCTATGCTTTATGCATCCCTGAAATACTCCCTGACAGGCACGATCCTATGACCACAGACCTTTAACATTTAAAATAGTATTTGGGAATTGATCCTCTCTATCTTTCACAAACTATAAGGTTTAATAGCGATTAACACTAGACCACAGCACTTTCAAATTAACGATAGCCCTGCCAGTTCTAATTGGTATTCTAATTAGTCCAACCGATTCAACAAATTAAGAACATTAAACTTTTTAACAAAGGCTATCTTGCTTTGTGTGTTGTAAAATGGAATTTCAGAGGGGTGGAGGTGGGGGGAAGGAGGCGAGAAAAGTCTGGATTTCCATTACAGACCCTGAGAAGCGGTCAGCACAGCCTCCAGGGAGAGCAGGGAATGGGCAGATGCTCTGCTTTGATGGGATGGGGTCAGAGCAGCCTGCACATTCCAGAAGAGCTAGCACAAGTGAATGTGGAGATAGCACCCTAAGGTGCCTGCTGAGACTTCTAAGTGGCATTAAAGGACAAGTCAGCCTTGTGCTGTTTTACAATGAAGTGGAACCTTAAATGATCCGGCTTTATATACAGTATGACCTTTGTTACAATGAAGGAAGTTAGGGCTGCGTAACCGAACCTGCAATTTCAAAATGTGCTTAAATGAAAAGAACTCTGCTTGAGGTCAGATTTGCAGTGGGGCAGGAAGAACAGAGCAGGCTATATCAGAGTTGGTTGAGTTTACAGGGAAAACAAGAAATGGGATGTCATCCTTGACACTTTTGCTCACATCCTATATTCAAGTCATCAGTAGATTTTGTGGGTTCTTCCTTCAAAATATATCCCAGTTCTGGCTATTTCTCTCATCTCCTCCACAGAGACACACTTGTCCAAGCCGCTTGAGGCAAAATTTAAGGAAGTCCTTGCTTTCTGGGCAGTACAACAACACTTACATGATCCTGGGATCAGATGGTTCACTTGCCTCGCCATCAGCCTGGCCCTGCACCTGTCATCTTTCACCTCAACATCTGCAACAGCCTTGTGACGGGCCTCTGCTTCACTTTTGCCCTCCACACAGCAGCCATGGTGAGCCGGCCCAAAATCTACCAGTGCCTGCCCATCACACTTTGAAGAAGTTTTGAAATCCTCACTACTGCTCACCGGGCCCTGCAGGATGTGTTTCTTTCTCTTTGTTTCTTTTCCTTGGTCACTGCACTCCAGGCATGGGGGCTTTCAGTAGTGTACCAAGGAGCCAGGAGCAGTCCAAACTTGTGCAGGCCATAAGGAGGTGCATGTCCACAGATAATTAAAAACCTTTTAAAATACTGTCATGTCCACTCTCTAGTTCGGAAAGTGGTGCCTCGGGTCTTAAAAGCTTGCGAATGGCCATCCAAGAGACAATAATTGGTCTCTAGTCACCTGGAACAGCGGAGGAAGGAGACCCAGGAAGCGGAGATGGAACTGGACTGCAGGTCTAACTACCTCCATGAACGATTGCCTCCTTACCATGAGATCAGAGGAATTGGATGGTGCCCAGTTACCATTACTGTATGTTCTCATTAAGGAATCAATAGATGAATCCTGGTCAAAAAGGGATAAAATGTGGAACTGAATTTCAAGTTCTCACAGGATCCAGACTTACTGGTCCTACTAAGACTGGGGTGGGGGTGGGGAGGACAGGGTGTGAAACTACAGGCCTGAGAAAATCTTCAAACCATGAACTGAAATTATTCCCGTAAGTCATCTTTAAACTAAACAATGGATGAGCTAAATCAGTAAAGAATGTTGGACATGGATTTTTTTGCTCTTTTAAAGAATTACCTATATGAAAGTAAATTGTCAATGGTAACTCTAAAGCATAGAAGAGAAGTTCAGGGGCTAGTGAGTCTAAGCCAGTGGTGATGAAGAACAGTGACACAATGTGGAGAATGTAACCAATGTTATTGAGTTGTACGTGTAGAAACTGATGAATGGGGGTATGTTTTGCTGTGTATATTTTCACTACAGTTTAAAAAATAGAATAGAAAACACTGACATGGTCAATCTACTTTTATAACTCCGTTCCTTAGCTATTCAGAATCGTTTGTTTGTGATAAAATGCTCTTCCTCCAACAAAAAAATCTTTTGTTGGTCTAAGTCTGTACTGTCCAATACAGTAACTCTTGAGCACTTAAAATGTAGCTAGAGGGATTGAGAAATGGATTTTTAAATTTTATTTAATTTTAATTAACTTCTACTTACATTTAAAAGCTGATGCTTGATCTAATTGTTGGAAAATTCTTAAGAATTTTTTTAACAACTTCGGTATGCGAATCTATGTATTTTCAACTGTAAATTTCATGAACTCTAAATACAAATCAAGTATTTCTGATAAAAGTTTAGCATGTAGGGGAGAATGAAGAAAACTAAAGACACAAGGGAAAGATTAGTCCAAAGACTGATGGACCACAACTAGCACAATCTCCACCAGACTGAGTCTAGTACAGCTAGATGGTGTCCAGCTACCATCACTGACTGCTCTGACAGGGATCATAATAGAGGGTCCCTGACAGAGCTGGAGAAAAGTGTAGAACAAAATTCTAACTCACAAAAGAAAAAAAAAAAAGACCAGAATTACTGGTCTGACAGAGACTGGAGAAATCCTGAGAGTATGGCTCCCGGACACCATTTAACTCAGTACTTGAAGTCACCCCTGAGGTTTACTATTCAGCCAAAGATTAGACAGGCCCATAAAACAAAACGAGACTAAATGGGCACACCAGCCCACGGGCAAGGATAAGAAGGCAGGAGGAGACAGGAAAGCTGGTAATGGGGAACCCACAGTCGAGAAAGGGAAAGTGTTGACATGTCGTGGGATTGGCGACCAATGTCACAAAACAATGTGTATTAATTGTTTAATGAGAAACTGATTTGCTCTAAAGCACAATAAAAAAAAAAATTAAAGAAGTAAAAAAAAATTTAGCATATAAATTGAGATGTGCTGTCTTGTAAAACACACCTTTCAATGACTTGGTACAAAAATAAAGAATGTGAAATACCTCGTTAGTAAATTTTTATGTAGGATACATGTTGAACATATATTGATTACATGAATGCATGATAATATTTTTGCTATATTGGGTTTAGTCAAATATATTGTTAAAACTAATTTCATCTGATTCTTTTTCCTTTTTTTTTACTATGAATACCAGATAAATTTAAATTACATATGTGACTCACATTACATTTACATCGGAAGGTGCTGGTTTAAGTTCTAAACGAAGGGTCCACGAATTACTGCCTACAGGCCAAATTTAGTCCACCACCTGTTTTTGTACATGCCGAGAGCCAAGAAAGGTTTTTACATTTTTAAATGGTTAAAGAAAATCAAAAAAGAACAATATCTCATGACATGCAAAAATTATATGAAATTCAAATTCCAGTGCCCATGAATAATATTTTATTGAAAATTTCCAAATAAAATTTCATTTGTCTATGATTATTTTTACATTAAAGTGGAAAAAGAAACTTTATGGTTTGCAAAGCCTTTATATATTTACTATCTGCCTCTTTTGATAACAAATTTCCTGACCCGTATACACGTCTCTGTGTGTGAATTATAAAACACAAATGAAAAAACTCTGCCCTTTTAAAACATCTTTTATAAAGTAAATTATCCTAAAGCATAATTTTCATTATCTTCAGTAGGGTCAGGACTAAGGTGAGGTGAGTGAGGTGCAAAATTTGCCTTGAGCACAAAATTTAAAGCAGCACCAAAATCAAGATAAATAATGTTTTAATGCAACATTTTAAAAAAATCCAAATTAATGGAGAAAATCCACAGTGTACAAAATACCAAAATTTTATGTTCCTCTAGTAATATTGGAGGAGGCCTCGTGTTCCAACAGTTCAGCACTTGGCCGCTAACCAAAAGATTGGCAGTTACAAACCACCCAGAGGCTCTATAGGAGAAAGACCTGGTCATCTGCTTCCATAAAGATTACAGCCTAGAAAACCCCATGGGGCAATTCTACTCTGTAACACATGGGGTTGCTATGAGTCAAAATCGAATGTACAACAACTAACAAAAACAGTAATATTGGGGCAAAATCTAGTAATCTTGCTTCCTCCTACGACCTCTTGGTATATGAAGATAGTCAGTTCTGAACATAAACATTTGAAAACTCCTTCTGGGGGTTCCTGGATGCACTCTGAATGGCACTCCAGCAGGGCCGGCTCCCTGGGCATACAAGAAGTGCAGTAGCACACAGCCCCACTCTCAGAAGGGCCCCACGCTTAGTTTAATGCTCTGCCCACTCCCCGTCTTGGAATTCTTAACAATTTTGAACAAGGGCCCCACATCTCCATTTTGCACTGGGCCCCACAAATTATGTAGCAGATCCTGCACTCCAGTTCTAGCTGGACTTCATTCAAAGATAAGGTAAAATCCACAATTCTACAGATCCCAAACTATAAACCTTAGTTCTAACTAGACATGCCCCAGTCACAAAGAACCTGTTGCCATTGAGTTGATTTCAACTCACAGTGACCCTATAGGACAGAGTAGAACTGCCCCATCAGGCTTCCATGGAGTGGCTGGTGGATTCAAACTGCCGACCTTTTGGTTAGCAGCAGAGCTCTTAACCACTGTGCCGCAAAGGGAGACTGCAAAATACTTTGAGATAAAGGAGAAAAGTGGATGGATTTCACCCAGCGGTGTATTCCCCACCCCAGGAGCCACATAAGAGCAAAAGAGGGGAGGAATGTAAAGTAAATCCGTTAAGCCGGCTCAAAACATCCATTACGCTAACCATAAATAAGGACGTACCAGCTGTTGGTGGAGTCGCTAGGTGGTGCAAATGGTTGATGCTCTCAGATGCTAACTGAAAGACTGGAGATTCAGTCCACCCAGAAGTGCCTCGGAAGATAAGCTAGGCAATCGACTTCCGAATAATCAGCCATCGAAAACCAGTCTGCTCTGCCACACACCTGGTTGCCATGAGTCAGAATCGACTCGATGGCAACTGGTTTTAGTTGTTGCTGGTGTACAAAGAGTGTTCCATCAAAAAAATCAGTCCCACAAGAAACTCTAAAAAGAAAAGAAACTACTCAGTGGTCAGATAAGTTTGAGACCCACCCCTACCATGTCCTGTTCCTGGAAATTCATAATGTGCTTTGGCATATGAAAGAATCCAAAAAGACATACATTAAAGAAAATAAACAGATTTGACCACACAACTCTTTTATACATGTGATTAATACTCTATAGAATATTCTTTGGGAAACAATTAGTGCATAGCATATTTATTAGAAAGTTTATTTCATGGGAAAAAGTAATTTGGGGTCCAAGAATAAAGAAACAAAGCAGGATTACCAGGTAAAATACAGGATGCCCAGTTATATTTGAATTTTAAAGAAACAATTAATTTATTTCAGTGTAAGTATGTCCTACATATCAGTATGTCTGGAATTCATTTACTAGGCATTCTGCATTTTTATTTGTTAACTCTGATAACCTTAGAAACATACTCATTCTGCCATGTCTCCAAATCAGGAGTATTTTGTATGGAGAATGGGGTCTTATGAAGATATAAGGATGGAGGAAGTGGAAGAGCCAGATACTTCCATAAATAATTCCTAAGGCCCTCATTGGTTAGTGGGTAGCTCCCATACCATAGTGGGTCTCAACTCTGTGGAGATTTAAGAAATGCTGCTGACCAGGCTTCATGCCCCAGAGGCAGGTCCAATTCATCTCACAGGCACAGCAAACACAGGGCCCAGGGCCCACACTATTTTGAGGAGCCCACAAATAATTAGGAAAAAAAAAAGAATATAATCCAGCCTGGATTGTATTTGTCTTTCACCAACACAATCATAAAATATAATTTTTAATATTTTTTATGGAGAAAGGGACCCACAAAGGCAAAGTGCTTTGGGGCCATGAAAGTCATAATGCCCAGAGAGTTCAATTTAAAGCTCCAGGTATAGCATCTAGCAACACAACATCATCTATACAATTCTCACTTTTCATTTTCATTCTGACTAGAATTCCCAAATGCTGGAAACTATGCCACTGGTATTTCAAATACCAGCAGGGTCGTCAATGGCGGACAGGTTTCAGCAGAGCTTCCAGACTAAGACAGACTAGGAATCAAGGCCTGGTGATCTACTTCTGAGAATTAGCCAATGAAAACCCTATGGATCACAGAGAATATTGTCCAATATAGTACTGGAAGAAGAGCCCCTAAATTGAAAGGCACTCAAAATATACAGTTACAACAACAATGGACTTGAGCATGCCAATGAATAGGCAACATGTTGTTCTGTTGTACATGGGATCTCTGTGATCTGGATCCAACTCAATAGCAACTAACAACAGAATTCAAATGGGAAATAAATAAGTCTAGTCTCTTGACCTAAACCAAAAAACCCATTGCCATTGAGTTGATTCCGAATCATAGTGACCCCATACAACAGAGTGGAACTACCCCATAGGATTTCCAAGGCTGTAATCTTTATGGAAGCAGACTGCCACATCTTTCTCCCATGGAGCAGCTGGTGAGTTCAAACCAATGACCTTTCAGTTAGCAAATGGGTGCTTAACCACTGCACCACCAGGGCTCCTGAAAAAAAAACCAAACCAAATCCATTGCCATCAAGTGGATTTCGACTCATAGCGACCCTATAGGACAGGGTAGAACTACCCCATAGAGTTTCCAAGGAGTGCCTGGCAGATTCAAACTGCCAACCTTTTGGTTGCAGCCGTAGGTCTTAACCACTACACCACCAGGGCTCCTGAGGAATACTTAAAAGTCAAGCACTCACAGGCGATAAGGGTTACATTTTAGAATTTCCTCTTCAATTTGTTCTTTTCTTATCATAGAATAATTATAATTTTTTTGATTGAAATGTTAATTTCATCAAAATTTCCAATGGACTATTATGTTTTATTATTATTGTTATTGTACTTTAGATAGAGGTTTACAGAACAAACTAGCTTCTCATTGAACAATTAGTACACATATTGATTTGTGACATTGGTTACCACCCCACGACACATCAACACTCTCCCTTCTTGACTTTGGATTCCCTCTTACCAGTTTTCCTGTCCCCTCCTGCTTTCAGTTCCTGGCCCTTTACTCTTGTTTTGCTTTATGGGCCTGACTAATCTTTGGCTGAAGGGTGAACCCCAGGAGTGACTTCAGTACTGAGTTAAAAGTGTGTCCGGGGGCCATACTCTCGGGGTTTTTCCAGTCTCTATCAGATCAGTAAGTCTGGTCTTTTTTTTTTTTGGTGAGTTAGAATTTTGTTCTACATTTTTCTCCAGCTCTGTTGGGGACCTTTTATTGTGATCCCTGCCAGAGCAGTCAGTGGTGGTAGCCGGGCACCATCTAGTTGTGCTGGACTCAGTCTGGTGGAGGCTGTGGTATTTGCGGTCCATTAGTCCCTTGGACTAATCTTTCCCTTGTGCCTTTGGTCTTCTTCATTCTCCCTTGCTCCCAATGGGGTGAGACCAGTGCAGTATCTTAAATGGCCACTCACAAGCTTTTAAGACCCCAGATGCTACTCACCAAAGTAGAAGGTAGAACATTTTCTTTATAAACTATGTTATGCCAATTGAGCTAAATGTTCCCTGAGACCATAGTCCCCACAACCCTCAGCCCAGCAATTCGGTCCCTCAGGGAGTTTGGATGTGTCTATTGAGCTTCCATGACCTTGCCTTGTACAAGTTGTGCTGGCTTCCCCATATTGTGTACTGTCTTAACCTTCACCAAAGTTACCATTTATCTATTGTCTATTCAGTGTTTTTCCATCCCCACCCCTCCCCTCCTTCATAACCATCAAAGATTGTTTCTTTTTGTATTGCATATTTTTATTGCCGTCACCACTAAAAACTCTCTAGGATCATTTCAGACCTAATAGAGACAGACATCTATAGAACCATATGATATGACTCTTATCTCATAGTTTTTGGAATATGTTTAACCAAAAGCAAACTCATTGCCAGTGAGTCAATTCCAATTCATGGTGAATCCATGTGTTCAGAGTAGAACTGTGCTCCATAAGGTTTTCTTGGCTCCAGTCTTTACAGAAGCAGATCACCAGGCCTTTCTTCAGTGGTGACACTGGGTGGATTCAAACCTCCAATCTTAAGTTAATAGTTGAGTGCAAACCTTTTGACCACCCAGGGACCCTCAGAATATGTTTCCATAAGTCTAAATGCCCTGAAAGATGAGGAGTCCATCAAGGACAGGGATCGTGTTCTATTCACTTACCATGCTAGGCATTCAGTAATTGAAGATCTTAATTATGTCATCTTCAAGTGTCCTGTCTCGTCTTTAATTCCAAATCTATAACATATTCACTTACTTCAATTTCATTTCCTCTGATTCTCTCAGCCACCTCTCAACATGCATTGTTTGTAAGAGAGATGCTACTTGGGAAGGATTTTTGCTTTGAAGAACAGAAGATCATTATGAATATCATGGGTTTCTCATTCCTTATCGGCTCACCAAATGTATGTGCTGTCTCAGCAGCCAAGTAACTAGCAGGGCCAGACGGGGCATTACAAAGGATGATGTCTTCCATTCTGTTCCGTGCCAACCACCTCCAAACAGAAAGCAGCAGTGGAAGAAGGAAAGCTAGTATACTGCAACTTATATCACCATTAACAAGCATTCTGATAATGGCAGAAAATTCAGCCTGGGAAATTTAACGCTTTGATTCGAAAGGATAATGATATATTTTCTCCAGAAAATGACACTGGCCAATAAGAAAATCCAAAGCCATGTGCCACTATCTTAGACTGGATCTTGTACCAGTGATGTGGGCCAAAACGAAATGCAAACTGCTCAGTGGAAAAGTTACTCTAGCTTTTGACAGAAATAATTAGCATTGGAGCAGCCTCTTTGGATAAAAAGCCAGGAGGGAGATAGCTGGGTACAATCTTCACATGCAGGCTGTATACAATTATGAATCATTATTGCCACTATATATGCTCTTGCTTCTCAAAGGATTTTTACTGCTTAAGCAATCATGTAATCTACAATCTAATTTATGATGTGTGCGACATGAAACTCTTTGTCGGTGACTTATTAACTCATTGCTTAGCCATGGTGCTAATGAGGCAAAGATCACAGATTTGATTGACAGATGGGCCTCCTGGCTCTGAGGTATTTGACCACCAAATATGCTGTAACTATAATTGATCAATTCAATTCTACTACCAATATTTATTGAGTCCCTACTATGCGCAAATCAGTGTGTCGTGTGGTGTAGGGACTGTGAAACAAAAATGAAAGAAACAAACAAAAATCAGAGATAGATTTTGTCCTCACAGCCTAGTGGGGGAGACAGATGCGTTCACAAATAGCTGCACTACAAAGCCAATTACACTAAGCACTGGGATAGAACCACAAAGCGTAGTGGGAAATCAGAGGAGAAAGATTAATTCCAACCCATGAGGATATGAACGGACCACCAAGAATTTATCACCACCTCAAGAACTACAACTTACCACATATGCTATAAGAACAGTCGGTCGAGATTGCTATTTTAAAACACAAAGGAAGAATATATTATGATTAGATGAGATTGGTCAGCAACATAGAGCAAACCCATCAGAAGTTTAAAACGTAAAAAGGCAAATAATAATATGGGCTTTTTTGTTTTGCTTTGGATTAGTTCATTGTTTATTTTTACTCCTGTAGGTGTGAACCATAGTTTGTTTGTTTGTTTTTTAATGGGATCTGGAGATTTGAAGATCTACCTGCATATGGCAGATCCCAAGACAAATAAGTGCATTCCTTGGGGAGTGATTGGATCATGCCTCTTTGCATTTGAATCTGTGGCTTTAGCTAGGTTAGCCTTTCAACCTCATGCTTTAGTTTCCAAAGCCATCTCACCAGCTTATCTCTGCAAACATGTAAACATTAGCCCTGAAAATACTTTCTGTTTATCTTCTGGGTGTGCAGTGTATTTCTTTCATCGAAGCCACCAAGAGATTCAAATGTAGGTAGAGACAAAGAGTAAAGGATTCAGTGTTTCTTTAGGAAAGAATTGGAATGTGTACTTCAAGGAAGTTCAAGTCCCTACAAGGTCTGCAGCCTGGTTCAACCTACACCCAGAGGTTATTTGTCCTTAAGACTTTGCCACATTTCCTAGTCCCGGGTGCTGAAATTGCAAGCAGAAGTCTGTATTATTTTCAGAATAATCACTTTCACTGACATCATAATATGAGCTCTCTACCTACCCCCTGAATGTCTGATGATCACCAGAGGACATCTCAGTAGATACGAGCCTTCCTTTCTCAAAGAATTGAGAAATTATTCCACATAAATGCCTTATCTTCAATTCTCTCCCCTTCCCCCAATTTATATTTTAAAATAATCTGTCAAATAAAAACACAATGCTTACTATGTGCTAAGGACTGTCTAAGCTTTTCACATTGAACCACCTACAGGATAAGAATATCATTATCCCCATTTGACAGAAACTGAAGCACAGAGAGCTTAATTACCTTGACCAGACTCATTCAGGTAGAAAGCAGCAGAATCAGAGTCTTCATCCAGTCGCCATGCTCTTAACCACTATCTCAGTCTGCTTATGTTATATATTCCTCAGCCATTGTGAGAATTATACAATATATGCAGAAAAGCTGGCACAAAGGAGTATTCAGCAATATTAGTCTTAATAAATATTAATCAATAGTTTCGCCATAGGGTTTTAAAACTTAAAATGCCAGTAAACCAAAAAACCAAACCCGTTGCTGTCAGATCGATTCCAACTCAGAGCGACCCTACAGGACAGAGTAGAATTGCTCCCGCAGGGTGTCCAAGGAGCCACTGGTGGATTTGAATTGCCGACCTTTTGGTTAGCAGCCATAGCTCTTAACCACGGCCTCACCAGGGCTCCAAAAGTACTCTTTAAGCGCAAGTATTCTGAAACATTTTCTTGGAAAAACTGCTGCCTAATCTTGTATTTGCACTGTTTTCCTATGGGTTGTTAGATAACAAAGCAGATATTCATTCGTTTGATACTCTACACAGTAGTTTGTATCTCAAGTACCTCAAAATGCTTCGCGTATATCGTTGTATTTCCTCTAAGGACTCTCAACTCCTTGAAGGTAAGGGTCGTGCCTTCTACTCTCTTTATCCAACATCTAACACAGTGGCTTGATATATACAAATCATTCAGGAAGTGTTTGTGGATTGATAATCAATACATTTCTGGATTAGACTCCATGAGTATGTAGCCTTGGGACAATGTTATTGATCTTGGGTAACGATTTTTGAAAGTGTACAGTGGTCATGTTCAGTAAATAAAGATGAACGCTTCTTCCTAAATGTTCAATTCTACATTTCTCTTAAAACCCTACCCACAGCATACCTGCACACATTCCTGTTAGGTAGATACCTAGGAATGGACTATATCTAACAAATATATACATGTGTTTGCCAAACGATATGTACTAGAATAGCATTATTTTTTATCACCACAACCTGGAAACTATCCAAATGTCCAACACTAGTAGAATGCAGAAACAAATTGTGGTGTAGCTACACAATGAAGTACTACACAGCAGTGAGAGTGAATGATCTATAATGACGTGCAACCACATGGGTTACCTCATGCTTGGAATCAAAACGTTGAGATAAAGAAGCCAGATCCCAAAAAAGTATATGCTGAATGATTCCGCTCACATGAAGTACAAAATGAACAAAATTAATTTAGGCTATTAGAAGTCAGGAAAGTAGTTTTCCTTGGGGAGCCAGTGGTTGGTGCCTGGAAGGGGGCAGGAAGGAGACTTCTGGGCAGTGGGTGATGTTCTGTTTCTTGATCTGGATCCTATTAGACAGAAGTGTTCATTTTGTCAAAATTAATTGAGCTGGGCACTTACTATCATGTGTACTTTTCTGTCTCTATTACACTTCAAATAAAAAGGAAAAAAATCCTCTACATACTTGCAAGCTCTACTTCAATGTTTTCTTCACTCTCTAAAAATAACCTCTCTTATTGCAGCAAGCTCACACTGTTTGTAATTGTACTATTTCTCAATGGTAGAATTCCCACCTTCACTGTAGGAGACCTGGGTTCAATTCCCGGCCAGTACACTTCAAGTGCAGTCACCCATCTGTCTGTGGAGGCTTGTGTGTTCCTGTGACACTGAAAAGGTTTCAGTGGAGCTTCTGGACTCAGACAGACTAGGAAGAAAGGCCTGGTGATCTACTTCCAAAAATCAGCCAGTGAAGACCTTACGGATCACAATTGTCCATCCTGTGGTGCGTGGGGTCTCCATGAGTCAGGGGCCGACTCAACAGCAGCTAAAAACAGCAACATTATGGATATATTTCATGTTCTCAATTCAACTAACTTCTTTGAAAGCTAGGACTTTGCTATTTATCTTTATTTCCCCTTCATAATACCTAGAGCGATACTACACAAAAAATATTTTGTTGAGTGAATGAATAAAGGGATGAAGGAGCAAATGAACAACTCAACCTTCAACTATTCTGGACAAATGGGAGCTCCTTGTCATGATGGCTGCAGTTGTTATTATGTGATTACCCCACACACGACAGTCAGCTGATCTACGTGTACATGTTGGCTCCGAAAGAAAAATGCATAGTAAAAAATCTTACGTCACCAGATGTATTAATAGGATAATTCTCTGTTTTGTGAATAGATTCATGGTTGAGTTTTTCTATTTCATTTAGTATTTATTATTTATTCAGGATTTATTTTGTACCAGGAAAGTTTCTGAGCTCTTTATTAACATTTGACCATTTAATTCTTAATGTAGCAAAGCGTAGTAGTTAAGAGGGTAGGATTTGGATTCAAACAGACCTAGGTCCAATTCTCCCACTTAAAAATGGAGCAATCTTGGCTCAATTAGTTACTTCACTGAACTGCAGTTTCAAAGAAGTAAAATGAGAATAAAATTTACCTTATTGCAAGGGTCAAGTGAGATAATGCACGTGAAGCATGTAGCACGGGGCTTGGCAGATTGTATATGAGCGAGGACTTTGCTGTTAGCATCATCATGATCACAGGTTAAAGTAATTTTCCCACATGCAGTCCATACTGATCCATCAGTAAGTTCTGTTGATTCTGTCTCCAAAATATATCTCCAGGCCTTCTCTTCACTTCATTTCCTCTACCACCACTGTAATCCCAGCCACAGTCATCCTTTCTTGCTCTGACTACTGTCGTAGGCTTTGTAAATTCTCACCTATTCTTCTTTTTCCTCTCTCTAATCTCTTCTCCTCGTAGCAGTCAGAGCGAGCTTTTCAAGTCTTAAACCCTCCAATCCACTATCTGTCTATACTGTGGTGGCTTGCATGTTGCTATAATGCTAGAAACTATGCCACCAGTATTTCAAATACCAGCAGGGTCACCCTTGGGGGACAGGTTTCAAGGGGGAGCAGCCAGACTAAGACAGACTAGGAAGAAAGGCCGGGTGATCTAGTTCTGAAAATTAGCTAGTGAAAACTCTTGGATCAAAACAGAATATTGTCTGACATAGTGTTGGAAGATGAGTCCCCTAGGTTGGAAGGCAACAATGGACTCAAGCATGCCGGTGATCATGAGGATGTCGTGGGACTGGGAGATGTTTTGTTCTGTTATATATAAGGGGGCCATGAGTCGGAGCCAATTCGGTGGCAACCTACAACACCACCAAGCCCTCTAGTGGCTTTCTCTGGAGTAAATTCCAAATACTTTACTAACCGTGACCTACAAAACCTTGCATGATGTGGTCCTGACTTTCACTGTGCTCCAGCCCTTCAGGTCCATTTCAGCTCCCAGAACATTAGAAGTACTGTGGAAGAAAGGCCTGGCAATATGCTTCCATAAAGAGTACAGCCAAGAAATCCCTATGGAGCCGTTCTACTCTGTAATACATGGGGTCACCATTAGTTAGAATCGACTCGACAGCAGTGGGTTTGATTTTGGTTTGATTATATTAGAAGATGGTAAATGCCGTGGAGAAAAGTAGAGCAGAGAAAGTAGATAGACGAACCATAGAAGACAGAGGTACAACATAAATTACAGTGGTTTGGGGATCTCACCGAGAGGGGACATTTGAGCAGAGACTTGAAGGACGTGAAGAGTAAGCCATGGGAATATCAGGGAAGAGCATTGCAGGCAGAAGCATTGCAACGACCCTGAGATGGGTGTGTGCCTGAGACCAGCCAAGGGCCTAGTGAGGCTGAGCTGAGTGAGGAGACGGCAGAGGGGAAGGGGATGAGATCAGGAAGGCCCGGAGGAGCCTCGGAGCCTCCATAAGGAGTTGGCTTCTCCTCTGAGGCAGAAGAGACACCGCTGGAGGGTTTTAAGCATAGGAGAGCAAGATCTGATTTAAGTTCTAACGTGATGCTTCAGGCTGCTGAGTTGAGAACCTTGTAAGGAATGTAGGGGCCAAGGGTGAAAACTCAGATGTCATTTAGGTTAGGTGGCAGGTGAGGGTGGTTGGACCAGTGTAGGCGTGGTGGAATTGCTGCAAAGTGGTCAGATTCTGAATCTATTTTTAATGTAAAGCTCAGAGGATTTGCTGGCATGTTGGTTGTGAGGTGTGAGAGAAAAAGGAGTCCAGAATTACTCCAAAATAGATACTTAATACACTTTTGCTGAATGAATGGATGGGATGGATGAATAAATGTCACCTAGCTATGAAACAGTGGGATCAGGGTTTGAAACATTAATAAGACATCAAAATACTCTTTCTGATTTTTAACCTTTTAGAATCTGACAGAGAGCGCCTCCCCTTAAACAAATAAATGCACGTATGTACCTACATGCTGTATTTGCACATAATCTTAGGAGGCTCACTGACCTCTTGAAATCCATCCAGAAATCCCCTGTGTTAAGAGAAACTGAACTTCATCATACAATCATCTAGCATAAAACTTGAGTGCCCAAAATGCAATTTGCATAGAACTTCTTGCAGAAACATCTCTTGCACCAAGTGTTACTCTAATCTTACAAAATGGATTAGTGTGACAGGAAAAAGATGAGTCACAATTCTGTTTCCGATGTTCAAAAACAACCAGTGCAATACATATGTTTTGGAATACAATCATAAATTCTAATTCAGTAACATAGAAAGTAGTCATCAGGGTCAACCAATCATTTTTAGTATTTTTAAAAGCCTAGAAGAAACTATACATTTTCTTACAGTAGGATCACAAAAGTTAATAAAGCACCATTTTTTTTTACTTGTGGCTGGATTTATATCAATTCAGTCCAGCAATACTGGTTTTCTCAGACTGGTAGAAGTTTTAACTGGTGAATACAGAGGCCTTTACTTAATAACACATTAGAAAACAAATGTAATAAATGCCGTTTGGTGAGCAGAATAAGAAGTATACTCCGTGGTGGAAAACAATAAAAGGTGTTTCCAGAAAGGGCTGCGGGGCTGTTGAGTGCAAATGCTAAAATGGAAGACTGAATGGTGCAGTGTTTTGTGAGTCACGTAAACAACAGTATAATTTTTAACGTAATAATAGTACAATTTAGTTTCATCTTCACCCTGAAGTAAATCTAAAAAAGCAGTCCTAACGCTACCCTCAAATTATTTCCAGATTATCTGTTTATGTTAAGTAAACCTCACGCGTGTATATATAAACAAAACATTTAGACATCTATGGCTAAATTATATTTTTAAGCCTTCCAAGACTTCTAGGGAAATAAGGTTATTTTGTGTTTTGTCTCATAATTTAAATACTTTCATTTAAATTCCAAGAACTGGTTTCCAAAATGGGTACTCTGCCACAGCTATAAAACTATTTGAACATTCTGATGGAGATCAGAGAGTTAAAACTCCAGGGAATAGCACTGAGCTTACTCACAGGCTTCTAAACTGCCCGGAAGCATTTGTCTAAAAGCTTAAAAAGAAAAAAAGCAATAGAGAAAATTGTCCAAAATCTGTCTCAGGAAGTACCACATATCTGCGGAAAAAAAATTCTGGTCCTGGGGTTTTGCTGCCTGATTTTGCCTAGGCCCACATCCTGCAGCTTTATGCCTTTGGAACGCTGAGGAAAATGTTTGTCGTGTTCCAGACTCATCTGTTAGGGGACGGTGGAAAGCGAGTCAACCAAATTCCTGTTTGCTAAGACCCAGGTATCAACAGAATGACCTAAAATTAACGACACTCAAGCCTTAATTTAGACTTTTGGTTTCGATTGCCATGCGACTGAATCAAACTGTATCAATATTTTCTGTGGGTTATCTTTAATAAGCGAAAGAAGAGCTTTTACCCATTGAAAGCAAGAGAGAGGTGGACAAGCAGGCAGACAGACAGACATTGGGCATGTTTTAAAAATCTGCTACAAAATTTCATGTCCCCATGGGCAAAAATTGTATCAGTTAAATTCGTATCATATTGAGTTACAGACGCTTGAACTTTGATATGCAGCGGCTATTGAAAAATGAGAAATTATATGATAGAAATGGTGATGATATACTCTGAATATTCATCTCTAATTCAGAATGTATTTCTGTTTGGAGTATTGGTGCTAACATGCTTTCTTAGCAGAGAGTAGAACAGCCGTTACGGTGTATGTTATGAATGCATATTAACAGCAGAGGCATTTGCATATCTGGAACTATAGTAGAAAATACATAACAAAATTTCTTTTGAAAGATTATTATACAAACACACTGAATCCTTGCTAAATCTTGATATAACAGCTTTTTGTTTTCCCCGTTTTTGTTTTTTTTTTAAAAAAAGACATCCAAACAATAGATTAATAGAAAACCTGAACATGGATTCTCCCCCCTCCCTCCAACCAAAAGATTGTTCTTTCATGTTCAAAGGCAAGAATAGAACAGTCCCCAAATGTTTTCATCAATAAACGCTTTCCTCATTTGTCTGTGCATGCAAAGGAAAAGTATACAATCTATCCTTTCGATGAGCTACATGGGTGCTAATTTTCTACTGCCACATCATGTCATCTAGCCTTTGAATTTGGATTTTCGTGTTTGTGACGCCTATAATACAAGGCAGCTTCTGGAGTCTTTGCAAGTTTAGAATATGGTGCAGTATACAAAATTTATGACAGGGCTGGCTGCTCAGTGGCTCATGATTCTAATACTTACGCTCCTTTACATTTAAAACTTAAACCATTCACGAGGACAAACAAATTCAGCATCTGGTCTTGCTATAGAAATGCTGTGCATTGATATAAAAAAAGGTGTATAGTTTTTGAACCAAAATTTATATGCAATATACTCAATGCACCCATTACCAGTGATATGTTCTCTAAGCAACAAACTCAGTAACGGCTTTGGTATTTCTCATTTTTTAAAAAAAACATGAGCTGGGACAACCTATTTTAACATATGAATTATAACCTTATTTTTATTTTAAATTGTTTTTTTTTTGAATTACCCTCCTTTTTACCTACCATGATTCTTTTTACCAACTCTCCCAGCTTTTTTTTAACTGTCCAGTTGAGTAACTTTTTGAGGGGGTTGGAAATGAGTGAAGTATGACAGGAGCCGAATTTCATTTCGAGGACCCTGATGCCAATTTGGACCCAAAGTGCATTAAAGCAGCAGAATTCTAAACCCTTCAAAAATGAGATTTATAAGGGGAATGCTAACACAGATTCAACAGTTACAGCTCTGCCAGGGATTACTTTAATACCAAAAGCATACTCTCTCACTTTATAGAAAGAGATTACTCAGTCGTCAAACAACAAAGGTTATGTTTATTTGTTTATTTTTCAACTTTTTTATTTTTTAAGGTGCATTTTTCACTTTACTGACAGGCAACCCTGAAATAAAACATCCTTTTCTTGGGAGGCGGATTTCAGGGGAGTAGAGAGAAGAAGAGGATGGTGGAGTTTGCCACTGTCTTCACAGTTCGTATTATCTATGCAACTTTGCCAGCTTTGCTTAACTGTTTCTACACTGTGTTTGTTGAAAAGAAACCAAAGGAATGGGGGAGTGGGGAAAAAGACAAATAAGAAAAAACCCCGATAGGGAAAAGCAATTGGACACTGACATGAGAAACATAAAATATTTAAATTGATGTTGGTCAAGAGGAAAAAAAAAGTGAGAAGATTTTCAGAGGAAAAAAAGTCTGAAAGCTCCAAAAAAACCAGGCAAGATAATCTTTGATTAAATAACTCAGCAGGATGAGAGAGAGAGAAAGACAAAATCCTAAGTGATAATTTTTATGTTTATTGTGGCTGAAATGAAATGAGAAGGAACCAACAAGTAAATGTTGGTAAGACATAGGGGACAATAAAAGTGTGAAGTTAGTGACTTTCTGTAGAGGACACAAGATGAAGCTTGAAATCTTTAACCATGGGCTTACAGCATCTCTGCATTTTATATATACAACATACATAATAATATATATTATATATATATGGCTATCTATATATTTACAGATATAGGATATATTTTTAATATATCCTAATATGTATATATTATTTTAGGACATATATAAAAATACATATATATTTTAGAATATATATATATATATTTAAGGACATCCCTGAAAAGTTGCTGAAAGATACCAGCAAGTGTAGGAAAGGGAACATCTGAGAATGTCTGTTGCAGATCCCAGATGGAGAAACTGTTCCTTTATTCTAAAATCCTAAGACGCGCAGAAGTCTTCTATGTTAATAAGAGAACACACAGACACACACCCGTAAGTTACATGCCATGAAAAAAAATAAGGGCATACGGAGACCTTTGTTGACCCCTGTTTGCTTACATGGATTTTAGTTTGGTTAAGCATCTTGCAGACCAGTTTCCTGATTCCAGCTTCTTTTCATGGCTTTCTTTCCCTGGGTACCCAGGTGCACGAATGGGATGGTGATCTTTACGAAACAACATCCACAACAACAACAGAAACCTCTCGCTCACACACAAAAGCCCACCTTGCGAATGAATGGAATATTAACCACCACCTAATAGTTGCACTGTTGGCAGGGAGAAACTGAGCACTAACATAGCTCTTTCTACAGATTGCCAGTGAAGCCGGAGCAGCTTGCGGAGAAAGGCACCTACTGTATGGGAAATGCTGGTGCAGATTTTTTCCCTATCAGTCTAACCTTCTGTGTTGATACATGAATGCTGGTACCCACTTACAGGGATGCCAGATGATCAGTGCAGAATGAAGGTCCCAAGAGACAGGATCACATGGTTCTCTCTGCCCCGTGACGTCACTAGCAGATGGCATGGGTACCAGCTCTGGCAGTTGGCATCAATGTCACTTTTTAGAGATCAATGAGATAGTGCAGATATACACAGATCTAGAGACTCCAGGAGACGATGCGACACTCAGCCTGAAAAGATTTGGAAGACCCAAAATGAGAACTGATTATTGAATGAAATTAAAACCTAAGGTAATATAAATAAAGATATACTTCAATTGATGCTGGCTTTGCATGCAAGTATTTAAAGATACAGTGTCACTGTCTTGTATTTATATGCTCTTTGCCAT
>NW_004444073.1:7038708-7060930 GCF_000243295.1 Trichechus manatus latirostris
AAACGAAGATGGTGGTGGTATTACAATAAATGCTTCCTGCTGTATTTTCTTTGGATAATTTGCCTGTATAAATTAATCCTAATGCATGTGTCAATGTTTTTGTAATTACTAGTCTGCACAAACTCAAATTATATTTACTGTATAAAAATTAGTCCTGGAATCAATCTTTTTCACGTGTTTTTGAATTCTTATGATTAAGCAATTAAGTATGTTTTAAATGTATAAACTTTAAAAATGAAAACACTTTAAATGTTGTGCTGGCATTTTTTCAGGTAATTTAAGATTAGAGAACCATGTTAACACTACCGTTTGATGAGTCTGTTGTAATGCCAGAATCCCAGATGTGCAGAAAGTTTTCTAGAGAATGCGAGGACCAGAAGCAAGTTAAGAAACCAGAAAGCTTTTCCAAACAGATTGTCCTTCGAGGAAAGAGCATCAAAAGGGCCCCTGGAGAAGAAACTGAGAAAGAAGAGGAGGAGGAAGACAGGGACGAAGAAGATGAAAATGGGTTGCCCAGAAGGAGGGGTCTTAGGAAAAAAAAGACAACCAAGCTCCGACTGGAAAGGGTCAAGTTCAGGAGACAAGAAGCTAATGCGCGAGAAAGGAACAGAATGCATGGCCTCAACGACGCTCTGGACAATTTACGAAAAGTGGTCCCCTGTTATTCCAAAACCCAAAAACTGTCCAAAATAGAAACTTTACGCCTGGCCAAAAACTACATCTGGGCACTTTCTGAAATTCTGAGAATCGGCAAGAGACCCGATCTGCTCACCTTCGTCCAAAACCTATGCAAAGGTCTTTCCCAACCAACTACAAACTTGGTGGCAGGCTGCTTGCAGCTCAATGCCAGGAGCTTCCTGATGGGTCAGGGTGGGGAAGCTGCACACCACACAAGGTCTCCCTACTCTACTTTCTACCCGCCCTACCACAGCCCTGAGCTCACCACTCCCCCAGGGCATGGAACTCTTGATAATTCCAAGTCCATGAAACCCTACAATTACTGCAGTGCATATGAATCCTTCTATGAAAGCACTTCTCCCGAGTGTGCCAGCCCTCAGTTTGAAGGTCCTTTAAGTCCTCCCCCAATTAACTATAATGGGATATTTTCCCTGAAGCAAGAAGAAACCTTGGACTATGGCAAAAATTACAATTACGGCATGCATTACTGTGCAGTGCCACCCAGGGGTCCCCTTGGGCAGGGTGCCATGTTCAGGTTGCCCACCGACAGCCACTTCCCTTACGACTTACATCTGCGCAGCCAATCTCTCACCATGCAAGATGAATTAAATGCAGTTTTTCATAATTAATGAGGAAAATGAAAATAAACAGTGGTCATTCACCTCCCCAGTCTAATTAAGACAAAGCAGATGCTTGTGGGCTGAGTAACTGGCACAACTCTATCTAAGGTGTTTTTAGTTTCTGAAGTGTGTTTCAACTATTGTGAGAATTTTCTATGTAATAATAAATCTTTTTCGTATGAGAACTTCTTTTCCTTTTCTTTTGTCTGTAAAGCACTGTGATTCTATTTCTACTAGAAGGATTTTTTCCCCTTGTTTTATTTTGTTTTAAATTCACTGAATTTGTTTTAACAGTGTGCCTAAGAATATACTGTTGAATAAAGAAACACACTCAGCAGAACTCAATGTCTATTTTGGTTGTACAGTAATTATAAAAATGCATGTTATTACAATCAGATGGATAAAATGATGTGTTTATAATTATTAGGAATTATATATTATGTATCTCTGAAGGATTGAAATTTTAAAATATCAAGAATATCACTAAGCTGACAATGATACTGGAAGGTGCATTTGAGGATGGTGCAACAATATAAAAAGCTATGCAATTTTCTTTTCATTAAGAATGAATCTAAATGCATTCAGCTGGTAACTATTCCTCTTCAAGTATGTGCAGATGGGGCAACATAATATTTGGGTAGGTGGTGTCATGATTTTGCAACAATTATTTCAATCATTAAGAAAATTTTTCAGCACTTGTTTTGTATTGTTCAGAAATTATCTGTAAAGGTTTGTTATCACGATGTATAATTGTGTTTTTCCACCCCACATTTTTAAAGCAATTAAACATAGATATTTCCACTCATAAAGGACAACTATTAGCTGTGATATTTTTGCATGATGCTTATTATTTCCTGATACACAGCTGCCTTCTGTCTTCAACACTTCCCCTCACCATTTCAGAAATATTTCTGAATTTCAAAATCATACCAGATAAATTTGTTAAACAAAATGGCCCAAGCATTTACAAGATTTTTTTTTTTCTTAAGTGTCTTATATCAAAGAAGAGGAGCCCATGAAGGTTAAACATCCTGGGGAAACAATGATAAATCCTGGTAACCTTCAACGCGAGCCGAAATTCGGTGGCAAATTTCCAGCAAACACCAGAGTGGGTGTTAAAAATGGAAGGTTTTACTTGTGCCTTTTAAATAAGTCTGGCCGATTAGAGGCTAAATTCTGCGTGATTAAAAGTTTCCTGACAAAAGGCCACATAAAACCTACTTTAATAGCACTTGGGGAGCTAACCCTCTTAAAGGGGACTGAGCCCTTTCCCTACAGAATAAATCAAGGTGGCAATGACCTCACTCAAGATGCCCCCTCTAGAGCAGGTTTGCCTTCAAGGGGGAGGAAGAGGGACATCTGCGAAGGCTGGTGAGGGTAGCAGAGGATGGAAACCGTGGCCGCGAAACGTAGTGGGCCTGGAGGTGGTTGACCCACGACGGCCCGCGAACGCCGCCGGAGCGTGTCTCCACACGGGCCCGCGGGAGCCGGCGCAGGCCCGACGGGGAGCGAATGGAGGCGGCTCCGCGCTCCCGCCAACGCCTGTCGGTGCGCACAGTGCACTGCCGGTCCCCCACCTGCAGTGGGCGCCCTCGGGGCGCGGGACCTCTTGGCCCCGGGAAGGGGCTGCGCCGAGTGGAGAGCCGGCGACTGCACCGCAGCGGGCGGGCCCCGGAGGCTAGGAGGTGACCTCGCTGGGTCCAGACCCGATGAGACGGGAAAGGGGCCACCCTGTCCTCCCGGCGCGTCTGGCACCACTGTGGGTCGGGGAGGCCGCGGCACTTCCAGCTGCCCAAGTTCTGCTAAGAGCTGACCCTGTCCTGCCTCTCCCGCGGCTCTCAGGACTTCTTAAGTCACGACTGCGAGGCCTGGGCCACATTCTCTGGCGGGCAGCGTCCCCCTGTCCCTCAGTTCCTCCAGCTTTGAGCTCTGGCGCCTTTGGCGAGCCGGGCAGTCGCCCTCCGAGGGACAAAGGTGCGGAGGAGCGGCTGGCGCAGGGCTCGGCGACTGATTAACGCGCCGTTCTCAGCGAGTGTGTCAGCACCTGTTCCTGTACATCCCTCGAGGGCAGGGGAAAGGAAGTAGGGAAAGAAGAAGAATTGTTCCCTCCAAGGGTAGACAGAAGTTTGCCCAAGGTAGAAAACCATCTGTCTCCTGTGTCAGGCATAGAAATGAATCGCTGTTGCTTCCTTCCACCTGGGTACAAAGCCTGCTCTCCCTGGACCCATGTGCAGGGTCGCAGGGCCTCTTTAAGGCCCCTCAGACCCTGAGAGTAGGGTCACTGCTCACCCTGTCCGAGTAAACAGCGAGGAAGTGCGAAAGTCCCTGGAAATAAAAGAACAAGAATGCGGCTTTTTTTTTTTTTTTTTTTTAAAGCCAGGCCTGTTTCGTTACTAGCTGAGGAAAGGTGTGGTCTCCCGGGACCCTTGCTCCAAAGTGACCCGCTGCCCTAAGAGAACAGCCTCGCTCCAGCTCAGAACCGTGTTGGTACAGACACCTTTTGAAAGCCGAGTAGTCCTTTCCAGGTTCACAAACGCATGTTGGAACTAGAAATTGCAGCAGGAGATGTATTCTGCATCTCCCTTCTGGCACTATGGAAGAGCAAAGAAGGAAAGCAGCTGGAGATGTCTGAGTAAGAAGCAGACGTTCAGAAGAAGCTTCTGATCTCAGAGCTTTGTTCACAAGGGGCTCAAGCAAAGAGGGGTTTGAAGGCACAGATCCCAGAGAATATGAAATTTCTGCCATAGGTTGGATGCACACATCCACACGTGCTCCCCCCTTCAGTGGACTGATGCAATCGGGGATATTATGTTTGCTTGTGATTAGGGTGTGTAGGGCTGATCCTGGGGTTTATTCCTCCTTCTGACCCTACTGATGAATCCAGGCATGAGAATCTCCCAGCTGGGTCCATGTGCCCATTTTCTTCTTCAGCAGGGCTTTTCCTGTTTGTTCCCTGTTGACTTTGCAATCCAGAGAAACCATATAACTTGTTCATTCATATACCAGGATCACAGATGTCATGCACTGCAAATTCTTACCTTTTCAGATATCACTCCAATGGAAGGGAAAATAGTATAGCATAGAGTACAGTTGGAGTCTCTGGGTGGTACAAACAGTTAATGTGCTTGGCTGCTAACTGAAAGGCTGGAGATTCGAGTCCACCCAGAGGCACCTTGGAAGAAAGGCCTGGTGATCTACTTCTAAAAAATCAGCCATTGAAAACCCTATGGAGCACAGTTTTACTCTGACACACATAGGGTCGCCATGAGTTGGAAGTCAACTGGATGGCAATTGAAACTGGAGAGTGCAGTCTACAATCACAAAGCCTTGGAGTCAGATAGATTTGGGCTGAAATCTGGCTTCACTGCTTAGTGCTGCCTCAGAAGATAGAGTAAAACACACGGAACCTGAGACCAGAAGAACTAGATGGTGCCCGGCTACCACCAGTGACCGCGCTGACAGGGAACACAACAGAGAGTCCCTGATGGAGCAGGAGAAAGGTGCAGAACTCAAATTCTAGTAAGAAGACCAGACTTAGTGGTCTGACTGAGACTGTAGGAACCCCAGAAAGCATGGCCCCTGGATTCTCTATCAGCCCAGAACTAAAACAATTTCCGAGGCCAACTCTTCAGACAGGGATTGGACTGGACTGTGGGACGTACAGTGATACTCATGTGGAGTGTGCCTCTTAGCTCAAGTAGATACATGAGACTAAACGGGCAGCTGCTGTCCAAAGGTGGGAGGGGAAGGAAAAGAGGGTTAGGAGCTGGCTGAAGGTTGAATGGACATGGGGAATCAGGGGTGGAAAGGAGGAGTGTGCTGTCACAGTATGGGGAGAGCAATTAGAGTCACACAACAATGTGTGTATAAATTTAAGTATGGGAAAAAATTAAAAATAAATAAATAAATCACACACAAAAGGATAAATGTCAGAATACCTTAGCTCTTTTCCTAACCTCATGCTTCCCTCGCTTCCCAGGATATAATGGTATCTTAGTCATCTAGTGCTGCTCTAACAGAAATACCACGAGTGGATGGCTTTAACAAAGAGAAATTTATTTTCTCACAGTCTAGGAGGCTAGAAGTCCACATTCAGGGAGTCAGCTCCAGGGGAAGGCTTTCTCTCTCTGTTGGCCTTCTCATCAATCTTCCCCCGGACTAGGAGCTTCTCTGCGCAGGGACCTCGGGTGCAAAGGATGCGCTCTGCTTCCGGCGCTGCTTTCTTGGTAGTATGAGGTCCCCCATTCTCTGCTTGCTTCCCTTTCTTTTTATCTCTTGTAAGATAAAAGGTGGTGCATGCCACACCGTAGGGAAACTCCCTTTACATTGGATCACGGATGTGACCTTAGTAAGGGTATTATACAATCCCACTCTTATCCTCTTTAACATAAAATTACAGTCACAAAATGGAGGACACAATACTGGGAATCACGGCCCAGCCAAACTGATTCACACATTTTTGGGGGGACAGAATTCAATCCATGACAAATGGTCTTTCCCTCTTCTGAAACCTTATGATAATTATTGTGTTTCAAATTGATTAGGCATCTCTTCTTTTGAACTGAATTATGTGAATTTTATATTTAACTTATCATAAGTTTGCCCTTTCTCTTTTATTAAGATTAGGTTTGGCTGTATATATTTTAAAAATCTATGTAAGTGTCTTCAACAAAATAAAGGTGTATTTAATTCTCTCTCATGTAAAAGAAGTTGTGATAGGTAGTACAGGACTGGTGTGGATGTTCCAGAGGCGTCAGAGGGTCATCTGCCTTTCTACTCCACTGGCCTTAGTGTAGGGCTTCCATTCTCAAAGTTACCTCATGGTCCACGATGGCTGCTGGAGTTCTAACTATTGTGTCCTTATTCCAAGTAAGAAGAAGAAGGAGACAGGATATCAAAAGGGTGTCCCATCAACCTGATCATTCTCCTTTTGGGAATATTTATGGAAGCATCATCCAATGACTTCTACTTATATTTCACTGACCACCTGTAGATTTAAGGGAAGCTGGGAAATATATCTTTTCATCGGCGAACATTGCCACTACAATAAAATCAAGTTACAAAACGCTTCTCACATATTCACTTCATTTAGTCCGAAAAACATCACCACTTTTAGGATCCTTACTGAGAGGATCAGCAAAGTCATTCACTTGCCCATTGGCTCTGAGCTAATGAACTTAGTCGGACAAAGACTGTCCTCAGAATTTCACCCTCGAGTAATATCCCACAGCCCATTAGTTGGTACCTATTGTAGGTTGAATTGTGTCCCCCTAAAAGATATGTTGAAGTCCTAGCCCCTCTCCCCCACCTGTGAATGTAACCTTATTTGGAAATAGGTCTTTGAAGATGTTATAAGTTAAGATGAGGTCATACTGGAGTAGGATGGACCCTAATCCAGTATGACTGTTGTCCTTATAAAAAGAGGAGAAGAGACACAGAGAACAAGAGACCCAGAGGGAAGATGGCCACGTGAAGATAGAAGCAGAGATTGGAGCAATGCATCTACAAGCCAAGGATGCCACAATTGCCAGGAACCACCAGAAGCCAGGGAGAAACATGGAGAGATCTTCTCCTAGAGCCTACAGAGAGAGCATGGCTCCGCCAACATCTTGATTTCAAAATTCTAGCTTCCAGAACTGTGATATAATACATTTCTGTTATCTTATGCCACCCAGTTTTTGATACTTTGTTAAGGCAGCCCTAGGAAACTAATAAAGTACCCAGGGCCTTATACAATGGGATCGCTAATACACTTTCCCAACCTGATATCCCATTTCTTTACTTCAATGTTTTTTATATACTTTTTAGAAAATAGCTGTATGCTTTTTTCAAATGATACCTTAGGAGTTCAATTAAACATTAAAACACATGAAAACGTTTAGTAAAGTTTGGTAAAGGTAGACATGGAGGGCCAGAACCAAGTCACTCCCAAGCCTTCCCCGGCTCCTGAGAAAGCTCTGATGAGCAGTGTCAGACAACCTCTGTTCTATAACAACCCTGAGAGAGGGGTTGATCCTGTTTACTGCGCTTCTATCTGCCTTTGGGACTTACACTGCTCCACCTTTTTGAGATGCTCTCAACTTCTCTTCTCCACCTCCTCAAATCCACATGTGCTTCAAGGCCACCTCCTCTACGAAGCTTCCCAGATCCCTCTAGTCTATAGGGGCATTATGCTGCTCTGAAACCACAGCCCTTATTACTTTGACCACATAGTTGACAACTAAATTTCCCTTGCCTAAATATTATATTTAAAATGTTTTTTAGGCCACACATTGCTATTTAACTTGTAGATATGGCTAGATTGCGCACTCCTTGAGAGCAGGAGCAGTGTTTGATCTTCAGTGTGTCTCTACAGTGTCTGCATTCATTCTATTCTTGATTCATTGATTGTAATTAGGGATATAAGCTCTGGTGTCATTAGGGAACAGTCCCAAATCAAAGGCAAAGCAGCATGGATCTTTCATATCCAACAATGGACACTGAAAAACCACCATAAGGTTCAGAATTTTCATCTTTAGAGTGAGAAAAATAACACATGTGTCACAGAGATCTTGTGGAGATGGAATGTGATCATTTATGAAAAGCACTTAGTTCACTTCCGATCAGAGTAAACAAACAATTGATGATGCCAGCTACTATCTCTATTATTAACGTGGCATTTGGAGTCCCTCGGTAGTGCAGATGGTTAACACGCTCGGCTTCTAACTGAAAGGTTGGAGGTTTGAGTTCACCCAGAGGAAAACCTAGTGGCATAGTGGTTGAGAGCTATGGCTGCTAACCAAAAAGTCAGCAGTTCGAATCCACCAGGTGCTCCTTGAAACCCTATGGGGCAGTTCTGTTCTGTCCTATAGGGTCACTATGAGTCCGAATCGACTCAACAGCAATGGGTTTTTTTGTTGTTGTTGTTGTTTTTTGGTTTTAGAGGCACCTTGGAAGAAAGTCTTGACGATCTACTTCTGAAAAATCAGTCATTGAAAACCCTGTGGAGCACAGTTTCGCTCTGATACACATGGAGTTGCCATGAGTCAGAGTCAAATTGACAGCAACTGGCTGGGTAAACTGCTGCTAAATCTGAACAGTGTGAACAATGGTATTTTTCAACGTGCAGATAACAATCAGTTGGCATGCTGGGATATAAATGTAGTGGATTTAGTGGATGTGATCAATAAATTTTTAATAAAACAAAAAATAAGAGTCTGCACACGTAGTAAAAATAAATACTAGTTCATAAAACTGTTTCTGACACATACACACATATATGGAGAGAAAAATATATTTTATAGTATTAAATGTCAAAAAAAAAAAAAAAAGAAAGCTGAGAAGTCACTGACCTGGAAGATTCCTGTGCTGGGATAAATGTATGAAAACCCCAAGGCGTGCCAAGGCTTTGCAGTTACCGGACCCAGGTGAGGATTTTTAGGGGATCACTTGCCAGTCTCCAGGGATGACTTTTACCATGTAGCAGGAACTCTAAGGTAACAAGTCAAAGACCTTCTTTCTTTTCAGAATTTGAAAAAGGCAGCATTGTCATGCGAACACCAAGGGAAAGATGGTAAGGAACCAGGATCTTTTTTACCCTTTTTTTTGTTTGTTTGTTTGTTTTAGTTTTATTTTATTTTTGGTGAAAATATACAGAGCAAAAACTGCTCCCATTTCAAAGTTCCTAGACATAAGGATCGGTAACACTGGCTACATTCTTCACACTGTGTCCACATTCTTGTTATTTCTGTTCTAGTGTTTTGGGAACCAGGATCTTTTTAACATTTGGAAGGAGAGGGAGTCCAGTAAGTTCAGAGACCTTCCATTTGGTATAGTATAAAGCAGGAACAAAAAAGGCTTGAAAGACCCATCAGAATCATCTGCAAAAATCCAGTCAAGTCCAGGATTTGCTGGGTCAGTGATTCTCAAGTTTTACCGGGTATCAGAATCGCCTAGGGATCTTTTGTGGAATACCAGTTCCCAGGCTCCACCTCTACCTACTGAATCACTTGGCTACATCGTTACATGGTCCACACACGTCCTCAGAATCCTGACACAAGATTAATTTTACATTACTGAACAGTGAATACAATCTTCTAAGATCTACCTACCTACCTACCTACCTATCTCTCTATCTATCTATGTATCATCTCCAGGTTATAGACAAAAGGCAAGTGAAAGGAAAGCTGCAATGCCTTAAGCCAAATCATACAGCCTTTCAACTCTAACAGGTAATTGGATACAGATAACTGGAAGAAGACAATGGAATAGAACAAATAGGAAGAGGAATTCCAGGGGCCCATTAGTTTTTACAACAAGAAGAAAGAGTGAGGTCATAAGATAAGTCACACTAGCCTTTGTGAAGCAGCAGTGGCCAAACAATATCACAGATGTGTGATCTGCTAAGACGCAATGGCTGTTTTTCTTTCCAACCTTTGAGTAGTCAGTGCTCTGTTCAAAGAGTTGAATACACATGTAGAAGACCCTGGGATCTGTCATTGGAGACCAATGATCCCTAACCATTTTGGCATTCTTCCTGGTTCAATTGTGAAAAACGCCTACTCTCAAACCCCCTTGCTGAACATCTTACATCTATTTCTTTTCAAAATATAAGTGAAGTAAAAATAGTCATGAGGGCTTGTTGTGTGTTTGTGTGCAAGACAAGGCTCAAGATATCAGGGGACATCCTGATGAGTCATGAGTGAGGTCTGTCACTCCTCATTTGTGGTGGATGAATTCACACTTGCTGTCACCCTGGGAGCATTCAATGCAGCCAGCCTCATGGCAGTGTTTTAAAGGTAGTACCACGGGATAGCGATTAGGATTGTATGCTAGTCCTAATGGAAAAATTGATCTGTGTGCATGTTGTACAAGATGCTTTCCCAGGCTTGAAAAGTATAAGAGATGTTCCCCAACCGATTTTTTATTTTATTCTTTCCTGCATCTGGAGAATTGCAAATCGAGACATTTCAGTCCCTATTACATAACAAGGCAAGGGAATCGCCACTCACATCAAAGGTGATCTAACCAAGAATGCAGACTAGCCAGCGCCCTCTGGGGAACTGTACTTGTGCGCAAACGAGAAAATACACCAGCTTCAATACAGCCATATATTTCAATTAGTTTGTGACTCAATGGCCAAAGAAGAGAGTGGTAGAAACATTATCAACTCTTCTTACAAAAAACAAAAACAAAGAAACAAACTAGAGCCATGTTTTGGCAATTGCTCCATGCCTCCAATTAAACCTCACATTTTTGGCTTTCACATTTTTCTACCTCGGTTGGGGTTGAAAAGTGGAGGATTCAATGAGAGAAGTTTGCTCATTCATTCATCATCATTCATAATGATGATGAGTCACTCACTGCTGTAGGCAGTGAGAGTACAGCGAAGGAGGAGGAAGTAAGTTTCCTGTTCCCATAGAGTTTCTAGTGTAGTGAGGATGCCTGTGTGTCCCTTTACCTAGTTAACACTCTATTAATGAATGCCATCATGCACCAGGTCCTGTGCAAGGTATGGGGAGAGGGTGGACATGGTGGGGAGCAGGATAGATGTAGTCTCTGCTCTCTGGGAACCTGAATAATCAAGGCCAAAAGAGAATCTAGTTATTTAACAAATGCATATTCTTTTTTTTTTTAATTTTTTTAATTGCACTTTAGATGAAGGTTTACAGAACAAATAGATTCTCATTAAACAGTTAGTACACATATTGTTTTATGACATTGGTTAACAGCCCCACGATACGTCAACACTCTCCCTTCTCGACCTTGGGTTCCCTATTACCAGCTTTCCTGTCCCCTCCTGCCTTCTAGTCCTTGTCCCTGGACTGTTGTGCCCCATCAATCTCCTTTTGTTTTATGGGGGTGTCTAATCTTTGGCTGAAGGGTGAACCTTGGGAGTGACTTCATTACTGAGTTATAAAAGGGTGTCCAGGTGCCATACTCTCGGGGTTTCTCCAGTCTCTGCCGGGTCAGTAAGTCTGGTCTTTTTTGTGAGTTAGAATTTTGTTCTACATTTTTCTCCAGCTCTGTCTGGGAGGAACCCTCTGTTGTGATCCCTGTCAGAGCAGTCAGTGGTGGTAGCCGGGCACCATCTAGTTGTACTGGACTTAGTCTGGTGGAGGCCATGGTAGTTGTGGTCCATTAGTCCTTTGGACTAATCTTTCCCTTGTATCTTGTTTTCTTCATTCTCCCTTGCTCCCGAAGGGATAAGACTAGTGGAGTATCTTAGATGGCTGCTCACAGGCTTTTAAGACCCCAGATGGTACTCACCAAGGTAGAATGTAGAACACTTTCTTTATAAACTATGTTATGCCAGTTGAGCTAGATGTTCCCCAAGACCATGGTCCCCACAGCCCTCAGCCCAGCAATTCAGTTCCTCAGGGAGTTTGGATGTGTCTATGGAGCTTCCATGACCTTTCCTTGTACAAGTTGTGCTGGCTTCCCCAGTATAGTGTATTGTCTTACCCTTCACCAAAGTTACCACTTATCTATTGTCTATTTTGTATTCCCACCACCACCCCTCCCATCCCTCGTAACCATCAAAGATTGTTTCTTTTTACATATAAACCTTTTCATGAGTTTTTACAGTAGTGGTCTCATACAATATTTGTCCTTTTGTGATTTATTTCACTCAGCATAATGTCCTCCAGTGTCATCCATGTTATGAGATGCTTTGCAGATTCATCATTGTTCTTCATCATTGTGTAATACTCCATTGTGTGTATGTACCATAGTTTGTTTATCCATTCATCTATTGATGACTATCTAGGTTGTTTCCATATTTTTGCTATTGTGAACAATGCTGCAATGAACATGGGTGTGCATATGTCTGTTTGTGTAACAGCTCTTATTTCTCTAGGATATATTCGTAGGAGTGGAATTGCTGGATCATATGATATTTCTATTTCTAGCTTTCTAAGGAAGCACCATATTGTTTTCCAAAATGGTTGTACCATTTTGCATTCCCACCAGCAATGCATAAGAGTTCCAATCTCCCTGCAGCCTCTCCAACATTTGTTATTTCCAGTTTTTTTGATTCTTGCCAGTAATGCTGGGGTGAGATGGTATCTCACTGTGGTTTTGATTTGCATTTCTCTAATGGCTAGTGATCGCAAGCATTTCCTCATGTGTCTGTTGGTCGCTTGAATGTCTTCTTTGGTGAAGTGTCTGTTCATTTCCTTTGCCTATTTTTTAATTGGATTATTTGTCTTTTTGTTGTAGAGGTGTTGGATTTTCTTGTAGATTTTAGAGATTAGACTTTTGCCTGACTTGTAATGTCCAAAATTTTTTCCCAGTCTATAGGTTCTCCTTTTACTCTTTTGGTGAAGTCTTTTGATGAGTATAAGTGTTTAATTTTTAGAAGATCCCAGTCATCTAGCTTATCTTCTGGGGTTTGTGTGTTGTTTGTTATGGTTTGTATCCTGTTAATGCATGTATTAGGGCCTCTAGCGTTGATCCTATTTTTTCTTCTATGAACTTTATAGTTTTTGCAAATGCCTATTCTTAAACTACTGTTTTTTCAGACACTTCACTAGGTATAGAGAATATAAAAATGAATAAAACCCAATTGCTACCCTCCCAGAATAGGGAGTAGAAGACAGGAGATAGACATATAAATAGCTATAAATTAGTACATCAAAACTTTAGTAGAGAGGCCACAAATGGAGGCATAATCTGCTCCGCCTGGGCAGGGCCATGGAGGGGGCAGGACAAAGGGTTTCTTGGAGGAGCAGACATTTGAGCTAGGCCATGGTAGATTGGAGACATTTCACAGGTGGGCAAGTGTGGGAAGATATAAGGTGGAACTGCTTCGTCCCTCCTTTCTTATTTCTTTCCAGACAGAAATGTGACATACCTGGCCTCTTAGTACCTCCTAAGCCCTTGCCTCTAGGGAAGGAGGGACTCAAAATCCTATTGGAAAATATTAGGGGGGAGGATGGGCATACTCAGCTCAGCTCCTCCTCCTTTCAGCCAGGATGCTCTGGAGTGTTCCCCACTGCTCTTGGCTAGTTAAGGGACTACAGTAGGCCTGCAGTGGACCGAGTCTTCTGTGATTATCTGAAACAGTCTGTCCAACTCCGGGGTTGAATTAGAAAGCCCATTTAGCTCACATTATAAGTGACATTCTCTGACCTCAACTGTATCAATTATAAATTTGATTTTTTATTTCCATATGCCTTGCTTCTTTTTTCATTCATCAACTGAATACAAAGGGGGAGGGAATGCCGTTTGTGGAGAGCTTTCTCTAAATTTTATTTATTTATTTGTTTGTAGTGCACTTGCTTGGTCAATAATTTTTTTTTAAATTGTATTTTAGATGAGGGTTTACAGAGCAAATTAGTTTCTTATTAAATAATTAATGCACATATTGTTTTGTGACATTGGTTGCCAAACACATGACATGTCAACACTCTCCACTTATCAACCTTGGGTTCCCTGTTACCAGTTTTCCTGTCCCCTCCTGCCTTCTCATCCTTGCCCCTGGGCTGTTTGTGCCCATTTAGTCTTGTTTTATGGGCCTGTCTAATCTTTGGCTGAAGGGTGAACCTCAGTACTGAGTTAAAAACATGTCCAGGGGTTTCTCTAGTCTCTGTCAGACCGATAAGTCTGGCCTTTTTTTTTTTCTTTCGTGAGTTAGAATTTTGTTCTACATTTTTCTTCAGCTCTGTCTGGGACCCTTTATTGTGATCCCTGTCAGAGAAGTCGGTGGTGGTAGCCAGGCATCATCTAGTTGTGCTGGACTCAGCCTGGTGGACGCTGTGGTAGTTGTGGTCCATTAGTCCTTTGGACTAATCTTTCCCTTGTGTCTTTGGTTTTCTTCATTCTCTCTTCCTCCAGATGGGGTGAGACCAGTAGAATATCTTAGATGGCCACTCGAAAGCTTTAAAGGCCCCAGACGCTACTCACCAAAGTAGGATGTAGAACATTTTCTTTATAAACTACTTTATGCTGATTGAGCTAGATGTTTCCCAAGACCATGGTCCCCAGCCCTCAGTCCAGTAATTTGGTCCCTCAGGGAGTCTGGATGTGTCTTGGGGGCTTCCCTTGTACAAGTTGTGCTGGCTTCCCAGTATTGTGTACCGTCTTACCCTTCACCAAAGTTACCACGTATTTATTGTCTGCTTCGTGTTTTTCCCTCCCATCCCTCCCCTCGCTGGTAACCATCAAAGATTGTTTCTTTTTGTGTATAAACCTTTTCATGAGTTTTTATAGTAATGAGCTCATACAATATTTGTCCTTTTGTGATTGACTTATTTCATTCAGTATAATGCCCTCCAGATTCATCCATGTTGTGAGATGTTTCGCAGATTCATCATTGCTCTTTATTGTTGTGTAGTACTCCATTGTGTGTATGTACCATAGTTTGTTTATCCATTCATCTGTTAATGGGCATATAGGTTGTTTCCATCTTTTTACTGTTGTGAATAATGCTTCAGTGAACATGGGTGTGCACATGTCTATTTGTGTGAAGGCTCTTATTTCTCTAGGATATATTCCTAGGAGTAGGATTGTTGGATCATATGGTATTTCTATTTCTAGCTTTCTAAGGAAGCACCATATCGTTTTCCAAAATGATTGTACCATTTTGCATTCCCACTAGCAAAGCATAAGAGTTCCAGTCTCCCCAAAGCCTCTCCAACATTTGTTATTTTTTGTTTTTTTAACTTGTGCCAGTAATGTTCGGCTGAGATGGTATCTAGTTGTGGTTTTAATTTGGATTTCTCTAATGGCTAGTGATCGAGAGCATTTCCTCAAGTGTCTGTTAGCCATCTGAATGTCTTCTTTGTGAAGGGTCTGTTCATTTCCTTTGCCCATTTTTTAACTGGATTATTTGTCTTTCTGCGGTAGAGGTGTTGGGTTTTCCTGTAGATTTTAGAGATTAGACCTTTGTCAGATTTGTCATAGCCAAATTTTTTTCCCCAGTCTGTAAGTTCTCTTTTTACTCTTTTGGTGAAGTCTTTTGATAAGCGTAAGTGTTTAATTTTTAGAGGATCCCAGTTATCTAGCTTATCTTCTGGTGTTTGTGTATTGTTAGTTATGGTTCGTGTCCTGTTTATGCTGTGTATTTGGGCCTCTAGCCCTATTTTTACTTCTATAATCTTCATTGTTTTTTGGTTTTATATTTAATGGTCTTTGATCCATTTTGAATTAGCTTTTGTGTATGGTGTGAGGTATGGGTTCTGTTTCATTTTTTTTGCAGGTGGACATCCAGTTTCGCCAGCACTATTTGTTAAAAAGACTGTCTTCTCCCCCATTTGATGCACTTTGAGGCTTGGTCAAAAATCAGGTGACTGTAGGTGGATGGATTATAAATTTGATTTTTTATTTCCATATGCCTTGCTTCTTCTTTTATTAATCAACTGAATACAGGGGAGGTGGGGAAGGGATGTTATTTATGGAGATAGCTCTCTAAGACTCTCATAGGAGAGAATTTCAAGCAGAAATGTTCACTTAGAGAGTTGTTTTTGCTGGTAGTTGCCATTGAGTCGACTCCTACTCACGGCTACAACAAGTAGGACAGAAGGAAACATTGCCTGATCCTATGCCATCTTCACATCTTTGGTATGCTCAAGTCCATCGTTACTGCCACTTAGAGATAGGAAGTGCAAATCACTTTCAAGAACAGCAAATTCAGGTTGATGGGGGTGTTTAGCATAAAGGAGGGATTTGCATGAGGTGAACCTGGTGAAGCTGGCAAAGGCCATGCCATGGACAGCCTCATAGGTCTACAGAGGGCCTGCTGGAGGCTCTTACACAGAAGTGAACATCTATAGATTTGTATTTAAAAGCATCATTGTGATGACAAAGTGAGGGGGAAATAGCTCCAATGAGAGATGACAGTGAGGATAGAAAAGGAGGGAAAGACTTAAGGGATGATTAATAGAGAAAAGCTGTTAAACACACTGTCTGAATCAGGAAACTGAGGAAGAGAGGAGGGGTTGGAGAATAGTTACCACACTGGTAGCTTGGATCCGGCATGTTGGGGCTGGGGCAGTTATGAGCACCTCAGTTTTGAACTTGTTGAGATTAAAGGTCTTGTGGAGAGTCTTGGTCGAGTTTTGTAGAAGGCAGTTGAATGGCAACTGTCTGTGTGGAGTTCAAAAGAGAGGTGTGAGCTGCAATTAAAGATTTGGGAGGTACGGAGGACAGAGAGGATGTCTTTAAAGGCAAAAGAAAAAATGAGTTCAAATTCAGAAGTGTGGGTCCCGAAAAGAGGATCAAGATCATAACACTGATACTTACTGTTTCCCTGAATACATTAACTCTTCAGTGGTAATATCCCACAGGACAAGTTCTCCATTTGCAATAGTAGTTATTATCCCAGATTTCTCCCAGAAGTGCTGCAGAAACTATATCATAAGTGAGAACACCAGGTCTTTGATTTCTGGACATGAATATTAAAGACCATGCAGACAAATTAAAAACATGGTTCCTAATTGCAAGATTTGGGAAAAATGCTGTAACATTTAAAAAGCTCTTTGTTGTAAGGCTTTGTGCCATGAAATCAGATATAGTAACAAGAAAATAAAATAAAAATGCCCAAACTGACTACTTAACCGCCTCCCATCACCTAAATCAATTTAGGAAGTTACCCTACAGATTTTTTTCTAACCTTGTTAAACATCAGTATCTTATTTGCACAGTAAGAGCTCAGTAAGTAATGGTTATTGTTATTGTTTGTGAAAGAATCCCAGAATTTTCGGTAATAGTTTCAATTATTTGCATCAGGAATACCCATAGCAATATTTTTTAAATACAAGTTGGTTTCTCCTTTGCTGTCTCCTCCTTCCATTGCCATCCATGTTTATCCAGGAAATCCCGACAAACCTTAATATTATCCCAAACCAAATATAATTAGGAAGAAAAATGTGTAGCCAAAAATAAAATTATATTTGAAAAGTCATACATAAACACCTACTGTATTTATTTTTGAGTTAGGCTTTCCATACACTGTTCCCCATTGTCAGAGGTCCCCCTTGACATGAAACCTAAGAAAATGGGTAATTGGCCATCTGGCTTAGCTGAATCACTCCAGCCTCAACATAATAGAGGCAAAGCTACTTCCCAAGGAGGAAAAAGAAGACGAATAGTTATTGAACTGATTACATGACCACCACTGTGCTAGCTTCTTCACATTTCATCTCATGTTTTCCTCCAGAAAGCGCAGGGAGATAGGTTTAGTATAAGAATTCCATTTTACAGGCAAAGTTTGAGATTCAGAACAGTTTACGAAATCTGTTCAAGCTCAAAGAGCCAATAAATGGTGAATGTGGGCTTCAATCCAAGTCAGCTGACCAGCAACTTCACCATCTTCCCAGGTACCTTGCCTCCCCCAAAAGAATTACAGTATCAGAACCCAAACCAAACTCGTTACCTGTCGAGTCGATTCTGACTCATAGTGATGCTATAGGACCGAGTGGAAATGCCCCAGAGGCTTTCTAAGGCTGTAATCTTAACAGGGAGCCCTAGTAGTGCAGTGGTTAAGGGCTCTGCTGCTAACAAAAGACTGGCTGTTCGAATCCACCAGCCGCTCCTTAGAAATTTTATGGGGCAGTTCTACTCTGTCCTATAGGGTCACTATGAATTGAAATCGACTCAGTGGCAACAGGTTTGGTTTTTTGGTTAATCTGAACAGAAACCAACTACCACATCTTTCTCCTGCAAAGCGGCTGGTGGGTTGAAACTGCCTACTCTTCAGGTAGCAGCCAAGTGCTTAACCACTGCACCTCCAGGGCTCCTTGAGAATTACAGTAGCTTCCATTTAATAGGCTTCTGTGAGGCAGACCCCATCTAAGCTCTACATATGTATATTCTTTTTTTTTTAATTGTGATTTAGGTGAAGGTTTACAGCTCAAGTTAATTTCTCAGACAAAAATTTATACACATATTTTTATGTGACATTACTTGCAATCCCTGTATTGTGACAGCACACTCCCCCTTTCCACTCCAGGTTTTTTGTGTCCATTCAGTCAGTTCCTGACCCTTCCTGTCTTCTCATCCTGCCTCTGGACAGAAGCTGCCCGTTTGGTCTCACGTATCTGATTGAACTAAGAAGCACACTCTTCACGAGTATTATTAGATGTTTTATAGTCCAGTCTAATCATTGTCTGAGAGTTGGCATCGGGAATGGTTTTAGTTCCAGTTAACAGAGAGTCCGGAGGCCATGGCTTCAAGGGTTCCTCCATTCTCAGTCAGACCATTAAGTCTGGTCTTTTTACGTGAATTTGAATTCTGCTCCGTACTTTTCTCCTGCTCCATCAGGAAGTCTCTGTTGTGTTCCTTGTCAGGGTGGTCATTGATGGTAGCCGGACACCATCTAGTTCTTCTGGACTCAGGCTGATGGAGTCTGATTTATGTGGCTTTTTTGTCTCTTGGCCTAATATTTTCCTTGTGTCTTTGGTGTTCTTCATTCTCCTTTGCTCCAAGTAGGTTGGGACCAATTGATGCATCTTAGATGGCCACTCGCAAGCTTTTAAGACCCCAGACGCCATTCACCGAAGCGGCATGCAGAACATTTTCTTAATAAACTTTGTTATCCCAATTGACCTAGATGTCCCATGAAACCATAGTGCCCAGTCTCCAGCCCCAGCTACCCTGTCCCTCAAAGTGATTGGTTGTGTTCAGGAAACTTCTTAGCTTTTGGTTTAGCCCAGTTGTGCTGACTTCCTCTGTATTTCGTGTGTCCTTCCCTTCACCTGAGATGATTCTTGTCTACAGTCTAGTTAGGGAATTGCCCTCTCCCTTCCTCCCCACCCTCCTAACCATTGAAGAATGTTTTCTTCTGTGTTTAAACTTTCTTGAGTTCTTATAGTAGTGGTCTCATATAATATTTGTCCTGTTGCAACTGACTAATTTTACTCGGCATGATACCCTCCAGATTCATCCATGTTATGTTTCCATGATTCATCATTGTTCTTTATCTTTGAGTAGTATTTCATTGTGTGTATGTACCATAATTAGCTTATCCATTCATCTGTTGATGGGCACCTAGATTGTTTCTATCTTTTTGTTATTGTGAACAGTGCTGCAATGAACATGGACGTGCATATATCTATTTGTGTGATGGCTATTATTTCTTTAGGATATATCGCAAGGAGTGGGATTGCTGGGTCATATGGTACTTATATTTCTAGCTTTTTAAGGAAGTGTCAAATCCATTTCCAAAGTGGTTTAACTTTTTACATTCCCACCAGCAGTGCATAAGTGTTCCAGTCTCTCCACAAGCTCTCCAACATTTATTATTTTGTGTTTTTTGGATTAGAGCCAGCCTTGTTGGGGAGAGATGGCATCTCATCGTAGTTTTGATTTGCATTTCTCTAATGGCTAATGATCGTGAGCATTGCCTCATGTATCTGTTAGCTGCCTAAATGTCTTCTTTGGTGAAGTGTCTGTTCATATCCTTTGTCCATTTTTTAATTATTTGTCTTTTTGTTGTTGAGATTTTGCAGTATCTTGCAGATTTTAGAGATTAGACCCTGATTGGATATGTCACAGCCAAAAATTTTTTCCCAGTCTGTAGGTTGTCTTTTTACTCTTTTGGTGAACTCTTTTGATGAGCATAAGTGTTTGATTTTTAGATGCTCCACGGTATCTACTTTCTCTTCTGGTGTTTGTGCATAGTCAATTAGGTTTGTATTCTGTTTATGCCATGTATTAGGGCTCCTAGCACTGTCCCTGTTTTTTCTTCCATGATCTTTGTGTTTCAGATTATATATTTAGGTCTTTGATCCATTTTGAGTTAGTTTCTGTACATGATGTAAGATATGGGTCTTGTTTCATATTTCTGCAGATGGATATCCAGTTATGCCAGCATCTATTTGTTAAAGAGACTGTCTTTTCCCCATTTGATGCACTTTGGGCCTTTGTCAAATATCAGCTGTTCATAGGTGGATGAATTTACGTCTGGGTTCTCAATTCTGTTCCATTGAGTACCAGGCTGTTTTCACTATTGTGGCAGTATGATAGATTCAAAAATGAGGTAGTGTAAGGCCTCTCATTTTGTTTTTCTTCTTCAGTAATGCTTTACTTATCCGGGGCCTCTCCCCTTTCTGTATGAAGTTGGTGATTTGTTTCTCCATCTCATTAAAAAATGCCATGGGAATTTGGATCGGGTTTGCGTTGTATCTGTAGATCTCTTTGGGTAGAATAGACATTGTCACAATGTTGAATCTTCTTATTCATGAGCAAAGTATGTTTTTCCACTTATGTAGGTCTGTTTTGATTTACTGCAGTAGTGTCTTGTAGTTTTCTTTGTATAGATCTTTTACAACTCTGGTTAGGTTTATTCCTAAGTATTTCATCTTTTGGGGGGCTATTGTAAATGGTGTTGATTTGGTGATTTCCTTTTTTGAAGTTCTCTCTGTTGGTGTAGAGGAATCCAAGTGATTTTTGTATGTTTATCTTATATCCTGATACTTTGCTGAAATCTTCTATCAGTTCCAGTAGTTTTCTTATGGATTCTTTGGGGTTCTCTGTGTATAAGACCATATCATCTGGGAATAGGGATACTTTTACTTTTTCCTTATCAATTTGGATGCCTTTATTTCTTTTTCTAACCTTATTGCTCTGGCTAGGACATACAGCACAAGTTGAATAAGAGTGGTGATATCATACCAGTTATGCAAGGATGGTTCAACATTAGAAAATCAATCAATGTAATCCACTGCATAAAGAAAAGGAAAGAAAAGAATCACTTGATCATCTCACTTGATGCACAAAGGCATTCGACAAAGTCCAACGCCCATTCCTAATGAAAACTCTCAATAAAATAGGTATAGAAGGGAAATTTCTCAACATAATAAAGGGCATCTATGCAAAACCAACAGTCAACATCAATCTTAATGGAGAGAGGCTGAAAACATTCCCCTTGAGAACAGGAACAAAACAAGGATGCCCTTTATCACCACTCCTATTTAACATTGTGCTGGAAGTCCTAGCTAGAGCAATAAGGCAAGAAAAAGAAATAAAAGCATCCTAATTGGTAGTGAAGAAGTTAAACTGTCCCTGTTTGTGGATGATATGATACTATATATAGAAAACCCTAAAGACTCCATAAGAAAACTACTGGAACTAATAGAAAGATTCAGCAGAGTAGCAGGATACAAGATAAACATACAAAATCAGCTGGATTCCTATACAACAATAAAGAGAATGATGAAAAGGAAATCAGGAAAACAATACCATTGATTATAGCCCCTAAAAAAATAAAATACTTAGGAATAAATATAACCAGGGATATAAAAGACCTATACAAAGAAAACTACACAACACTACTGCAAGAAACCCAAAGGGATCTACATAAATAGAAAAACATTTCATGCTCATGGATAGGTAGACTCAACATTGTGAAAATGACGATTCTACCCAAAGTAATTTACAAATACAATGTGATCGTGATCCAAATACCAACAACATTTTTTAAAGAGATGGAAAAACTGATCATTAACTTTATATGGAAAGGGAAGAAGGCCTGGATAAGTAAAGCACTATTGAAAAAGAAGAATAAAGTAGGAGAACTCACACTACCTGACCTCGGAACCTACTATACAGCTACGGTAGTCAAAACAGCCTGGTACTGGTACGATGACAGATACGTTGACCAGTAGAACAGAATTGAGAACCCAGATGTAAATCCATCCACTTACGGTCACTCAGTCTTCGACAAGGGCCCAAAGTCCATCAAATAGAGAAAAGACAGTCTTTTTAACAAATGGTGCTGGCAAAACTGGATGTCCTTCTGCAAAAAAATGAAACAGCACCCATACCTCACACCATATACAAAAACTAATTCAAAATGGATCAAAGACCTAAATATAAAGCCAAAAACTATAAAGTTCATAGAAGAAAAAAATTGGATCGACGCTAGAGGCCCTAATACACAGCATTAACAGAATACAAACCATAACCAACAACACACAAACTCCAGAAGATAAGCTAGATAACTG
>NW_004444073.1:7061906-7091962 GCF_000243295.1 Trichechus manatus latirostris
GAGTACAATTTTTCATAGTATTCTAAGTCTTTTAATTTCAGTTAAGCCTGCTGTGATATCACCCATGTCATTTCTTATTTGCATTATTTGCTTCCTCTCCTGTTTTTCTTTGGTAAGTTTGGTTAATGGTTTATTGATTTTGTTGATTTTTTCAAGGAATCAGCTTTTGGTCTTGTTGACTCTGTCAATTGTTTCCCTCTTCTCTATTTCATTGATTTCTGCTCTAATCTTTATTATTTCCTTTCTTCTGGTGCTAGAGGGCTTCTTTTGCCACTCTCTTTCTATTTGTTCAAGTTGTATGGTTAATGTTTTGATTTTGGTCCTTTCTTGTTTTTGCATGTGTGCATTGATTGCTATAAATTGACCTCTGAGCACTGCTTTTGCTATGTCCCAAAGGCTCTGGTAAGACGTGTTTTCATTTTCCTCTATGAATTTCTTTATTCCATCCTTAATTTCTTCTATAACTCAGTAGTTTTTGAGCAAGGTGTTTTTCAGTTTCCATGTATTTGATTTTTTTCCTTGCTTTTATTGTTATTGATTTCTACTTTTCTGGCTTTACTGTCAGAAAAGATGCTTTGTAATATTTCGATGTTTTGGATTCTGTTAAGTTTTGCTTTGTGATGTAATATGTGGTCTGTTCTGGGGAATGTTCCATGTGTGTTGGAAAAGAAAGTGTACTTGGCTGCTGTTGGGTGGAGCGTTCTGTATATATCTACGAGGTGAAGTTGGTTGATTGTGACATTTAGATCTTCTGTGTCTTTATTGAGCTTCTTTCTAGATGTTCTGTCCTTCACTGACAGTGGTGTGTTGAAGTCTCCTACTATTATTGTGGAGCCATCTGTTTCTCTTTTCAATGCTGTTAGAGTTTGTTTTATGTATTTTGGGGCCCTGTTGTTGGGTCCATATATATTTATTATGGTTATGTTCTCCTGATGTATTCATCCTTCAATGATTATATAGTGTTCTTCCTTATCCTTTATGGTGGATTTTTCTTTAAAGGTAAATATTGCCACTCCTGCTCTTTTTTGGTTGTTTTTTGCGTGGTATATTTTTTTCCACCCTTTGAATTTTAGTTCATTTGTGTCTTTGAGTCTAAGGTGTGTCTCTTGTAGGCAACATATAAATGGATCATGTTTTTTTTATCCAATCTGCCACCCTCGGTCTCTTTATTGGTGAATTTAGTCCATTTACATTCAGCGTAATCATTGATAGGTATGAGTTTAGTGCTATCATTTTTTGTATTTGTTTGTGATGTTGACAATTTCTTTGTTCTGTTTAATTTTCTGTGCTGAGTTGTTTTTCTTTATGTGTTTTCTTTTCATCTTTTTCATTGTTGTTGATTTTGTATTTGCTGAGTCTGTATGTTTTTCTTGTTTCTTATTTTGATGTGCAGAATTGTTAGTTTCCTTTGTGGTTACCTTAGAATTTACCTCTATTTTTCTAAATTTAAACCAGTCTTTTATTCCTTAACTTAGTTTCCATATAAAAGTTCTATAACTACACTATTTAGTTGCTCTTTTTTGTTTTAGTGTTGTCATTGTTTACATATTGATGTCTCTGTTTCCCTATTTTCAGTGTTTTAGCTTTGACTTATTTTTGTGACTTCCCTATCTGGGTTGATACCTGGTTTTTCTGTCCTGTGTTCTAATCTTGGGTTGTTATCTGATGTTACTGATTTTCTAGCTGGAGACTCCCTTTAATATTTCTTGTAATTTTGGTTTGGCTTTTACAAATTCCCTTAACTTCTATTTATCTAGAAATGCCCTAATTTCACCTTCATATTTGAGAGATGGTTTTGCTGGATATATAATTCTTGGCTGGCAATTTTTTTCCTTTAAGGCTCTATATATGTCATCCCATTGCCTTCTTGCCTGCAGGGTTTCTGCTGATTATTCAGAGTTTAGTCTTATTGACTCTTCTTTGTACTGACTCTCATCTTTTCATTTATCCCTAGCTGCTCTTAAATTCTCTCTTTATCTTTGGTTTTGGCAAGTTTGATTATAATATGTCTTGGTGACTTTCTTTTGGAATCTACCCTCTGGGGGGTTCAATGAGCTTCTTGGATAGGTATCTTCTCGTTTTCTATGACTTTGGGGACGTTTTCTGCCAGCAAATCTTCAACAATTCTCTCTGTATTTTCTGTTATTCCAATCACTCTAATCACTTGTAGGTTATTTCTCGTGATAGTGTCCCACATAATTTTTAGGGTTTCTTCATTTTTTTAAATTCTTTTATCTTATTTTTCCTCAAATAAATTGGTGTCAAGTGCTTCATCTTCAGTCTCACTAATTCTGACTTCCACTGCCTCACTTCTGCTCCTGTGACTTTCTATTGAGTTGTCTAATTCTGAAATTTTATTGTTAATCTTTTGGATTTCTATTTGCCATCTCCCTATGGATTTTAGCAGCTTATTAAATTTGTGATTCTGATCTTGTATAGCTTTCCTGAATTCCTCTATTGCTTTGTCTCTATGTTCCTTGACTTGGTTTGAGTTTTGCCTGATCTCCTTCCTAATCTCTTGAAGAGCTCTGTATATTAATCCTTTGAATTTTATCTCTGTTAATTCCAAGACCTTCTTTTCCTCCAGAAGATTTTCTGGTTCTTTGTTTTGGTTGCTTGATCTGCTTCTTTATGTGATTTGATATTGAATGTTATCTCTAAGTCATCAGTAAGTTATTATATTTATTTATTGTATGTTTGCTTACTGTGTCCTAGCTTTTTGTTTTGATATGCCCAAATCTGCTGGTCATGTGAGCTACTTTGGTTATTGGCATCTTTGAAGCTCTCACTTCCTGTCACCAGGTGGTTAGAGCTGCTACTAGGTGTGTGAGCTCAGGAGTCTGTTTACTTTTCTTGTTGAATTCATCTCACGTGTCCAGGTCATCGGTCACTGAGTGTGTGGTGCAGGCTCTCACCTACAGTCCTATATGGGAAGGGCTATGTAGAGGTGATTGGAGCAGGCACAGGTATCTGGCTGCAGTAGGGGGCTATGTGTTGATCAAGGTAGGGGGCTGATGGCTGCCCCCGAATGCCTAGGTTGAAGGTGTGTCTCTTTCCCCAGAGCACATAGGTGAATGGATTTTGCAGCCAAACTGTGGGCACCAAATTCTGTTCGCTGTAAGGACCGGGAGATACCACTTATTCTTGGACCCCTGTCGTAGCTGACTAGGTGGAATGGGTGAATCCTCCAGTCCTCAGGCCCCTGATGTTTGTGGGTGAAGACCCTGCTTAATGGGCAGGGTGGTGTCAAATATCATGAATCTGCCACTCCCCCTTAGCTGTTGCAGTTGAAAATAGGCTTCAGTTATATTCCCTGTTGTACTATGCTAATGAAGGCCTACACTGTTGAATCAGCCCGCACAGGTCTAGGCAGAGGTGAAGGGAGTTCGAAGTCCATGGACCCTTTATGCCTGTGCCTAGGCAAAGGGGCAGTGCCTGCTCTGAGTTCCTGTCTTAGGGGATGTGGCAATTTTTTAAAGCCATGAGACTGGTTTGGGAGTGGTTAGTCCTGAGTACCCGGCCAGGAGAGTTGGGATTGTTTGTTTGTTTGTTTTTTCCCTAAAACCGTGAGACTGGTTTGGGTGCAATAGCTCCTATTTCCAGATTAGGGGGACTGGCAAATTATTGAATACTGCTGAACTATTATTGGAGCGAAGCAGGGAAGGGAGTAGGTGAGGAGAAAAGAGACACTTCTCTACTATGAAAGTCCCAGAGGGTGAGGGGTTATTTTGATCCTGCACAGTAGGTTAGATGCCTGCACTTAACTTTTGCAGATCCAGCACCACCTCCCCCTGTCTCTGAAGGCTTGTGCAGACTCTCTGCCGCCCAGTCTCTCCCGATATGATAAAATGCATCCTGAGCCCGCTATTGCTTGCCTCATCCTGAGTGCACCAGCCAATCCAGCCTGCAGGGTGCTGGCTAGCTCAAGTCTGACACTTATTCGCTGCTTCTGAATTGTCTCTCCCTCCTCTACCACTCAGTCCGACTCCAACTTTTTCTTTGATGTTCAGGCCTCCTAGATTGTCATATATAATCGATTCACTTGTTTCTTCGGGTCTTTGTTGTAAGAGGGACCACAGGAAGTGTCTGACTATTCCCCCATCTTAGCCTCACCTCTCTCCTGTAGCACTTTTATTGTTGGTGTTAGTTGTCATCAAGTTGATTCCAACTCATGGCAATCTCATGTATGTCAGAGTAGAACTGTGCTCCATACAGATGTCAATGGCTGTGACCTTTCAGAAGCAGATCACCAGGCTTTACTTTTGAGGTGCCTCTGGGTGGGTTTAAACTGTCAACTTTTCAATTAATAGTCCAGTGTTTAACCATTTGCATCACCCAGGGACTCCTATACAACTTGGGAGGGATGTAATTATTATACCCCTTAGGAAACTGAGGCCAAAAACGAGCTCAAGGTCACACAGCTGATAGGTAATTGAATGAAAATTCCATCCAAGGGAGTCTGTCTCCAGAACCCACAATCTTCACCACCAAACTAAACTGCCTCGCTTAAGAGAACCAATCATAATTTTCAAAGTTTTGCACTGATATTAAAGCATAGCTAGTTTTAATCCAGCGGGGAAGAAAAAGTGATAAGTTATAGGATAAAGATAAATCACCTATAAAATACAAAGAAAAATACTTGCCACATTCAGTTTCCACTTGGCTGTACCAAGATGCTGACTACTAGCGAATAATAACACATACGTTGTGTATCAATGAAGTTATCCAGCTTGGGCAAAATAGTTTTTTCTCTAAAAATATCTGATGTTAGGGGAAATAGTAAATGAACTCTTAAGCTTTCAAAATGATAATCTAGCATTACTTAAAAGTCTACAAATTTGTTCCTAAATGTATTTAAATCTTACCAGCGAACATGATGCTGGTTATTAAAAAGTAATTCTGGAGAAATTAGCTTGCAGCTACAAAATTAATATAATTCATTTATTACTTGCAGCCACAAATCAAGATGCTGTTAACACTGCTACACACAATTTAATATACACAATAAGTTTCCATATGGCTTCAATTTTAGACTTCTGGTCACTCCATTGAATCATTAACTGAACAGCCCAGCATGTCTAGTCAAAAGTCGCTGACCTAAGCAAGCGTGAAGCACAGGCTTTCAAACTATGGAATTTAAGGCTTGATTTACTTCTTATTTTTAACATATTAAACAAACTTTTTTTTTTTTTTTTTTTTAAATCTATAGGCTTACTACTACATAGAGACTGAGTGATGGAAAAAACCCAAAAGGCACTCAATCTCCTATACTGGCCAAGACCATTCTATTCTTTCTAGTATCCAGACAATTTCCTTCTCTTTTTTACTGTTTTTCCTTAGAAGAAGAAGGAAGAGGAAGAGGAAATGGAGAAATACACACACACACACACACACACACACACACACACACTGATACACACACACAAACATACCTACATTAGATTTATTTTAAGAGGTTGTGATAAAAGAATTGTTGAGAGTTTAAGACCTCTTTCACATCATTTTGCCAGACTAATACATTGTGTTTCAAAGCTACACTTCCCACCTTCATTTAAAGGAGTTCATCTCCCAGTAAAAGAAATCTACCGCCAGTCTGTCAGTTTGTTGTACTGTGGTGACTTGCATGTTGCTGATTCTGGAAGCTATGACGCCGGTATTTCAAATACCAACAGGGTTATCCACGGTGGACAGGTTTCGGGGGCACTTCCAGACTAAGACAGACTAGGAAGTAAGGCCTGGTAATCTACTTTCAGAAAATAACCAATAAAAACCCTATCGGTCACAGAGTAGCATCCAATGTAGTGCTGGAAGATGAGCCCCCTAGGTTGGAAGGAGCTTAAAATATACAGTGGCGACAACAATGGACTTGAGCATACCAATGATTGTGAAGATGGTGCAGGACCGGGCAGCATTTTCTTTCGTTGTGCATGGGTTCACCATGAGTCAGAGCAGCCCTGACAGCAGCTAACAACAACAAATGAAAGAGATAAATACAACTTGCATCATTCCAGAAGAGAAATATGCATGTTAATTATACCTCATGTCTCAGGCCTAAAAGAAAACAATAAGCCTAAAGAATAGAGTATACATCTCTCACCTGTATTTTCCTTTAGTGTTTCATTTTCTTGGGAACTTGTGTCACATGAACTGCATCCATAGAGTTTCTCAGGGTTTTCCTAGTGGGCAACTGCTTTTCTTCCTTAACCATTCCCACCGTGAAGATTGGTTAAATAGACCAGACAAGTCAAATCACTTTACCTCCAGAATTTGTACTGGAAAGGATTTCTTTACCAGTCATGATAAAGTCTGTGGTTATATTACTACACTTTAGTCTATATATCTTGCCAGATTCTTTTTTACTGTCACTTTCAAAAGTGAAATTGAGAAGGGAAACCTATGATTCAGAAAAACCTAGTGACAGAGATTTAGCTTCTCACTTTATACTTGGTTATTGCGCCTTTTGCTTCTGATATATATGGGAAGGGCGGTAAAGTGATGGAGAAGGAGCTGAGAATATAGAAAGGCACATAAATGTTGCTCTGATTTGTACCAGACAGTAACGTTCTCGCTAGTAAAGACAGCAAGGCTAGATGAGGGAGGTAGTCTTGTCCCAAGCTGGGCTCCTCTTCCCAAGGTGGCATAAAGGCGCACATTTCTATAGAAGTCTTTTTGTAGAAGTGTTTTGAGTCTAAGCTAGAAAACGTGTGGTAGATAGAAAAGAAACAATCTATAAAGATCTTCGAAGAAAATTAGAAGTAAAACATTGATAATTGTTAGGGACTAGTGAAAAAGGAACCAAACTATACTGGTTTATTCCAGAGCTTGTTATAATAATGATGACTTCCATCTGAATAGTACTTTTAAGTATTATTTTATATGAATTATCCCAAAACCCTTTTGACTTAATTGTTATAAATAAACGTAATCACTTGTATTTCATTGTCAACAAAATGGAAAAGTAGAGAAGTTAAGTGACTCTCCCAAACTCACATTACTAGTAAGTGGCAGAATTAAAATTACACCCAAGTCTATCAACACCCGGCCCCACTGCCTTTTGACAGTATTGTTCAAAACATACTGGTTAATGTCTAATTTCAGTTGTTTCAATAAAGTAATGATAAAATCTTGCTTCAGGAATGAGACAAGTGTGACTTACCTATTTCCTGGAAACAATGCACTCTAATATCTGTTTTCCTACTTTTGAGTAGCGACGATGATATTTCTTTGAAAATTTTATTACAAACCTAAACAGGTAAGATGATTACAAACATTGTTAACCTACCAATGTAAAGATAGAGTCTAGATCATGGAAAAGAGCACATCCTGGTAGAAAAGCACTGACAAATCTGGGCGACTTATTATCAGAGTGGGGAAAAGATAAAATAAATCTTTAGAGGAAAGAAAATCTGAGCTAGCAAGAGAAATCATGGATTCCCCTTTGCCCTCGCCAATCTGAACATGCATTGTCCATCTCTCTCTTGACTTCCTAAGATCAATCAAACAATTTTCTGCTCATATAGTATTTATTTATCCACTTCATGAAGTTTTTAAAACTAACCCCTGAGGTCACCTTGTAGCTAAATAAGTAGGCTCAAAAAATAATAAATATCACCTGTAAGTACTGTGCTTCTTTAAAAAAAATCACCTATATGAGACCAAATGGTCAACGATTGTTTTAAAACAAAGATGAGAATGTAAGGGGGCAGGGAAACTAGATTAATGGAAATAGAACAACCAGAATAGAAATAATGAGAATGTTCACACATTGTGAAGGATATATAACCAATGTCACTGGACAACTTGTGTAGAAACTATTGAATAGGAACTTAAACTGCTGTGTAAACCTTCACCAAAAACATAATAAAATATTATTTTTTAAAAAAACCTATATGCCCTCATAAAGCCACATGATGTTTATCAAACAATAAATCTGTTCATATTGTTGACTCACATAGCACTCAGTGTAGCTCTCAACACAGTGTCCTGCATATAGCAGGTGCTCAATAAATGTTTGCTTAACTGAATCCAATATATTGTATCCAGAATGTAGCCCATGCACTTACCAAGTGCTATACCTGTCGGAGAAGATGAGGAAGAGCCTAATTTGTGTTTAGTATTAGTTTGAAATGCTAATTTCTTATTTGGTTTCTGAATGTCAAGTAGCCAGGTCTCCACCGGAAGTCTGAAAAAGGCACCCCACCACATGAATAAAAGAGAACTCTATTTTCTATGTATTGTTTTCTCCAGGGAACCCCAGAAGGAAGTAGAATCTCTTTTACCTTCTTTTGATAAGTTTAGGAAAAGAAGGCATTGTCCCTTTAAGAACCAGTGGGGTCAAAAGGTTGGTCAGAGGTTGGGCTATAAAACCACAAGGAGATTAGTCAGAAGTACTAGTGAGTACACTTTCCTAGTTGTTAATGGAAGAAAAAACTCACCTTCAAAGGGCAGAAAGCTAAGCAGGAAAATAATGAGGTGGAGGAAAATGAGTGCCTTCTGATTGGAAAAGGATCATTAGGGGAACTCACACTGAGGAGCCCTCATGAGGCTCTGCTTTCCCCCTTCCAGCTTTTCCTAAGAATGTGGGGCAGAAAACCACATGGAACTGACAGCTAAACAAATACAAAGCTCCCTCTTCTAGCAGAGAGGGAGGGGACTGTGTAGTTGGATGCAAGTTCTGAGTACCAGATGAGAGAGAGAGAAGACCAAAGGTAGAAGTTCCCATCATTTGCAAGAATTACTCACCTGAGTTGTCCCAGAACCCAGATGTTGAGAACAGGCTCTTAAAATTTAAATCTGTGACTCCTAGCTCTTCGGTTCAAGTCTATGTAGAGATACAGAATCAAGATTAGATTAAGAGGGGTCTGACAGCAGTTGATTGACAACAGTTGAAGAGTAGTTGCGAAGGTACTGATTGTTTGAGGGCAGAGGTGGTTCATGGTAGGATTCTTGCCTTTCATTCCAGAGACCAGAGTTTGACTCCTGGCCAATGCACCGCATGTCTATCAGCGGAGGCTTGCTTGTTTCTGTGATGCTGAACATGTTTTAATGGAGATTCCAGATAAAGAGAGACTAGGAATAATAGGCCTGGTCGTCTACTTCCAAAATCAGCTGGTGAAAACCTGATAGATGACAACAGTCTGATCCTGTTGTGCATGGGCTCTCCATGAGAGCTAACAACAACTGATTATTGACATGATTATATTTTTAAAAATGTGTCCTAATTATATCATCCTTTATGTTATATAAGGAGCCCTCGGGGCTCAGCGGCTAAGAGCTCAGCTGTTAACCAAAATGTCGGCAGTTCGAATCCACCAGTTGCTCCTTGGAAACCCTATAGAACAGTTGTACTCTGTCTTATAGGATCTCTGTGAGTCAGAATTGACTGGACAGCAACAGGTTTGTTTGTTTGGTTGGTTGGTTTTAAGTATTATAAAACACAAATAATAATGTCTAGAGTTTTAAATAACTGTAATAAAAACTCACCATTTGGCTGATTGTCACTCTTTCTTTCTTCCCAATAGAATGATTTTCTTCAAGAAGGATTTCTTTATTAATATTTATGTTATCATAGGCATTTTGAGGCTTAGCCTAGGAGATCTTTAGGGTTTGAAGTGAGACAGGGGCATCCCATTTATTGCAGCCTTAGCTATGCTAACTAACACCTGACCGTTACCAGCATTGAGGTAAGCCTCATAGCGTATGTCTTGCTTTATTGGGGCATTCTCCAAAAGCTGAGGCAGCGTTCATTTTGCCTTCTCTGTTCCAGAGACATGAGGAGCCTAGAGAAGCTTGGCTGTTAGTGCCAATGTTCCTTCAACATGTCTTCCGAGGGCCCCCAAATTTTTAACGGAAGGCAGTCGAGTAGGGTTTCTTGACATACCAAAGTTCCTAAACTGGGTGCCTAAATTAGGCTTTTAAGGTTTTGTTTGTTTGTTTTAACATTTGCTAAGATTCTCATTATTAGTTCTGATAATAAAAATATTGCACACTCATCGTTGAATAGTTATGTCATAAATTCAGCTAACAAACTATCAAATAAAATTCATAATATCCTCCTATCTTGACAAACGTGCCTTCAGGATGACTGGGAAGATCAGGCTCGTATTAAAAATAATCTGACTCTGGATTTCTCCCTGGAAGCTGGCAGTGCAGGGAGGGCAGGCAGCTCCCAGGCACCAGCCTGCCCACCTTTTCTTCTCACCCCTGACTCTAGTTGGCCGTCATATGAACCTGAGTGAGCATGGTCTCCACTGTGAAGACTGATCCAGGGGAGGGATACGCATAAGCCCTGGAAGCAGGCTCCAAGCCCTTTCAGGGAGGGAGTTCGGAGCCTCGGGCACCTGGATCAGGTCAGGAAGGGTGTGTGCATAGACTCAGGTTGGGCACCTGCCTTGAGCCCTCTGCCTCTCTGACTTTCTCCATCATACTTCTCTTCCTGATAGATGGCATTTTTGTGACCCGGCTAAGGGAAGTTGACTTGGACATACATTTAGTTTGAACTTACTGGAATATATTTATGTGATGCTCAGTCATTCCATATTATTGCTGGCTGTCTTGGTGTAGGAATTGCTTCTTGGAAATGTCCTGCTACCCACAGTACTGATGTAATCCTGTACAGAGATGTGAAGGTGCAGCACCAGAGGCAGTGTTGGGGTATGAGTGTGTCCTCTAGCACCCAGCATATGTGGTAAGGGAGGAAGAATAAGAAGCCAAAAGCTAGTCAGTGCAAAATTCTTCTGATTAACAGATATGTATAATTGTAAGTGGAGGATTCAGTTGTATCCATTGTTGAAGTTGTTAGGTGCCGTCAAGTCGGTTCTGACTCACAGCGACCCTGTGTACTACAGAACGAAACACTGCCGCGTCCTGTGCCATCCTCACAACTGTTGTTATGCTTGAGCCCATTGTTGCAGCCACTGTGTAAATCCATCTCATTGAGGGTCTTCCTCTTTTTCGTTCACCCTATACTTTACCAAGCATGATGTCCTTCTCGAGGGACTGATTCTTCCTGATAACATGTCCAAAGTATGTGAGACAAAGTCTCGTCATCCTTGCTTTTAAGGAGCATTCTGGTTGTACTTCTTCCAAGACAGATTTGTTTGTTCTTTCAGCAGTCCATGGTATATTCAATATTCTTTGCCAACACCACAGTTCAAAGGCATCATTTCTTCTTCGGTCTTCCTTATTTCATGCCTGGGTCAAAATGAAAGTTTTCTCTTATCAGGAATATACCTACAATGCTGCGTAAACCAAAAAAACAAACCTGTTGCCGTGGAGTTGGTTCCAACTTATAGTGACTCTATAGGACAGAGTAGAACTGCCTCACAGGGTTTCCAAGAAGCAGCTGGTGGATTCGAACTGCTGACCTTTTGGTTAACAGCCAAACTCGTAACCACTGAGCCAATATCCAAGTATATATGCACCATATTTCCTTTTCCTTCCCCCTCCCCTTTTTGATGCAATGACACATTTGATAGAGCTCAAAAATACCATGTTAACTGCCATTTGTAAAGACATTTTGGAATGTTCAATAAAGCAAGTGAGAAATTGCCGAATCTTGACTTGGCTACTTGTAAAGTACATCTTCTTTGCTAATCATTAAATGTGTTAGCCAAACACACACATATACACACAGAGAAAATTCAGATAAAAATTATGGGTCATTATTGTGATCACCAACCAAACGGTTGGCAGTTCAAATCTGCCAGGGGCTCCTTGGAAACTCTACCGGACAGTTCTACTCTGTCCTATAGGGTCGCTATGAGTTGGAATCAACTCGACAGCAATGGGTTTATTGTGATCACTGGTAGTAGTGGAAAGACTGGCTTAGCTTTCTACTCTATCAAAAATTGTATTGCCAAATTGTTATCAGGAGATAGGATTTAAAACAAAAAGTAGGGACAAAGATATTTTAAAGTGTGCCAAGCAGTTGATTATTAAAAATAATAGATCTATTGGATTTCATAATGTTTGTGGTATTTTCCAGCTTTTTAAAAATCTATAATGCATTTTAGTCTCCTTTTTTACTCTAAATATTCATTTTGGACCTAATTCTGTATTTTGCATCTTGCATCCTTTGTTTTAAAGATGTCCCCCAAATTATATAAGCTTTAGGCTCCACCAACCTGGTTCTGCCTCCAGGTACAGGAGGCAAAGGCAGGCATCCCCGAGTCTTGCAGGTGAGACTAAGGTCCGGATAGGCAGAGAGATGACCGGAGAGTTAACAAGGGCAGAAAGGGTATCTTTTAAGCTACATTAGAAGGTATCAACATTCAGTAAAAGCCAATATATTCAGACTGATTAAGGGGAAAAAGTCAGTATTAACTAAGAAAATATTTGACTTATTGATATTTTTAGTAAAAATGTATTTTATTTTCAAAAGAGCCACATAGACCAGAGACTTCATCAGTCTGAGACCAGAAGAACTGGATGGTGCCCGGCTACATCAATGACCGCCCCGACAGGGAACACAACAAAGAGTTCCTGATGGAGCAGGAGAAAGGTGGGGTGCAGAACTCAAATTCTAGTAAGAAGACCAGACTTAATGGTCTGACTGAGACTGGGGGAACCCGGACTCTCTGTCAACCCAGAACTAAAACCATTCCCAAGGCCAACTCTTCAGACAAAGATTAGACTGAACTGTGGGACATAAAATGATACTCGTGAAGAGTGTGCTTCTTAGCTTAAGTAGATACATGAGACTAAACGGGCAGCTTCTGTCCGGAGGTGAGATGAGAAGGCAGAGCGTCAGGAGCTGGTTGAATGGACACGGGAAATCAGGGGTGGAAAGGAGGAGTGTGCTGTCACAGTATGGGGAGAGCAATTAGGGTCACATAACAAAGTGTAAATTTTTGTAAGAGAGACTAACTTGAATTGCAAACTTTCACTTAAACTATAACAATAAAAAAATTTTTTAAAATGTATTTTATTTTCTTTCAGGTCCATAAAAAACCAAACCAAACCCACTGCTGCTGAGTTGATTCCAACTCATAGCGACCCTATAGAACCGAGTAGAACTGCCCCATTGCTGAATTATTCAGTAAAATATTGAGACGTGCATATTCTTCAGTTAATAAAACACAATTCATGGGCTATTTGCGGCCAGTTAGTGTGTTTGTGATGCTTCATCCTGTTACACGTAAGGCCACTGGGAGCTGGATTTGACGGCTGAGCAACTAACAACAACTGTATTTGCATATGAACAGTTAATATGTAGTCCTAAAATTCTAAACAAAAATTGTGTGTGTGTGTGTGTTTTTTTTTTTTTAAGCAGTGGTTTTTAATGTGTGGACTCTAGATTCGCTCTGCTTGGATGCAAATCCGTGTGACGTGGGCAGGTCGCTTATTTTCTCTGGGCCTCCATTTTCTCGCTTGTAGATCGGACCTTGCTGTAGCACTTGCCTCATAGTGTTGATGTGAGGAGGATTAAACGAAATAATACGTGAAAAATGCTTAGAAAGGTATGTGGTCCAGAGTAAGTGCTCAAGCCAGGCTGAGTTATTATGAAACCTGAATCAATGGTCATCAAATAGGCAGTTTGGCTGAACAAATTGTTTTATCCCTAGCCCAGTCACACTGTGGCGGAAACTCTGACAGACCATGCAGTGTCGCACGGATGGGAGAACATGGCAAGAAGGATATTAGATTAGTCATAAGTGCAGCGAATGATTGATATCATCTGTAACCCTCTAGCATCTCTCTGCATTGCCATGCTGATCAATTTAAAGCATTGCATTTATCCCCTCGGTCAGCAGTTTGAGTTCCAGATTTACGCGGAGCAATTTCCATCCATCTGACAAAACATGGAAAAGAGTGATAGAAACAGAATTAATCTCTAACTGGTTAATTGTCATGGCAATAAAACTGAAATAGACTTGTCATGTGATCATAGCACAAGATCCCAAGTACTGTAACTGATATACACAAATATATATTTAAGGATTTTCTGCTCTAAATCAATTATATTGCAAACTAGCAAGCTGCAGTAAGGAAATATTAGCATTTCTCCTCTTTATCTTTACAAAAATCTTTCTTAAGTTGAAAAATTAGCTTGGAGCCTTCCACAATGGTGTTTTAGAAAAAGAAATGATGAATGCTGACATTAAGCTCAGTATTTTTCAGCCTTAGACTCAATGACTACCTAGAGAATAACGTGATGTTCATTGCATAGAGATTTCTAAAAAGACTATTAGCACTGTAAGCTTTTGTGGATTTTTTTAATAACAATTTCCTATTAAAAGACAATTAAAATAATAGAAGTAATTTAAACCATGCTGAAAAATAAAGAACAGATGAGAACTGGATCATTCCTCTTAATAGGCATTATAACCCATAATAAGTTTATATAAAAAGTAGCAGTTTTCTCAATCCTGACTCAGGACATGTGGAATGGATTCGCAGGTCCACTTTTATGTTTTCTAACGAAGGTATAGATATGTTTTATGTGATTAATACTATTTCATCAAATATATATTTGCAGGTCACTGGGCACCGAAAGTGTGGACAATGTTACCTTTAAGTTTTATTTTGTTAAGTTACAGGTGTAATAGTTACAACCAAGCCAAAATAAATACTGTGAAAAAGAAAAGAGGAAGACTTCTAGTTCAAGATGGTTGAGAACATGTGTTACCACCACTCTCTCCAAACATTCCATTAAGAGGAAAGAAGAGGTTAAAAAACTAAACGCACCGCAGCACTAGAAAGTGGCAAAGTATACCACCAGCAGACCAAAAACCAGAAAATCAAACCTGTTGCTGTCGAGTTGATTCCGACTCATAGCGATCCTATAGGCCAGAACAGAACTGTCCCGCAGGGTTTCCAAGGAGTGGCTGGTGGGTTCGACCTACCGACCTTCTTAGTTAGCAGCCGAGCTCTTAACCACCGCATCACCAGGGCTCCAGCCAGCAGACCAGGCAGAGAATAATTTCTAAAATATATAACAGAAGGAGACAAAATACAACCGAACAACCAATAACCACGTTGAATAAAAGAGAGAGCTTCCTAAGTCTAGGTGATTTTCCACCACAGAAACTCTAATTACTCCAAAATCAGAGGCAGCAGAGTCTAGGAGGAGGCAGACAAGGGTGAGTGGCTAATTAAGCAATTAAGAGGCAGTAAAAAAAAAGTGAGGGCAGTTTCATAATCTCTGTGCTTCTGGATTTGGCATTTGGCTGTGGATTAAATTCTGGAGTACACCTCTTTGAATTCAGAATTCTGACATGAGAGACTTAACGATTGGTATGGGGCAGGAGACTCATCTGTCAGCTTGTTGTACCGTGGTGGCTTGTGTGTTGCTATGATGCTGGAAGCCATGCTGCCAATATTTCAAATACTAGCAGGGTCACCCATGGGAGATAGGTTTCAGCAGAGCTTCCAGACTAAGACAGACTAGGAAGAAAGGCCTGACAATCTACTTCTGAAAGTTAGTCAGTGAAAACCTGTGGGTCACAACCGAACATTGCCTGACCCACTTGCTTTGGACACATCATCGGGAGGGTTCAATTGCTGCAAGAAGACATCACATGTGGTGAAGCAGAGGATCAACGAGGGCACGGGAGACCTTTAGTAAGATAGACTGGCACAATAGCTGCAATGAAGAACTTGAACGTGCCAGCAACCGTGAGAATACTGCGGGACTGGGTAATGTTTCATTATGTTGTACATGAAGTCACGATGAGATGGCAGCTAACAATAACAACATGGAGCCGGAGAAGCAAGCTGTATTTTAAGAAATGATCATGGAGAAATCACTCCACATACTCAGAAGAAAAACCGCTTGTACTCTTGAAAAGAAAATCTGTCCTGCCCTGTACATGTCCTCTCTCTCCATCCAACCAGCAGCCAGGTTCTTCTAAATAAGAGCATGAATTCATGTGCAGACAACAAGTTTCACTTGAGCCAAGGAACTAACTCTTCCTCACAATACTGTTTAAATTAGATCCTCATCTATAATATAAACAGATCACAAAGAATCACCAAATATCCAAGGAAAACTCCAGCATGAAAGAGACATAATACTGGGCAAATATAACAACTATACCCGGGGACTCAGAGTAAACCCAGAAGCAAAAGGAAAGTTTAAGTTAAGTATGTTATTCTCAAGAGATTTGTAAAACTATTGCCTTCATAAATTTAAAAAGAAAGAGTAGGCTACTATAAAAAAATAAGCAAAGAGAGCTCTTATAAATTGAAGACAGATAACTAAAAAAAAAAAATAATTAATGTTGTTGCTGTTGTTAGGTGCCATCAAGTAGATTCCAACTCATGGCGACCCTGTGTACAACAGAACAAAACACTGCCCTGTCCCGCGCCATCCTCATGATCATTGTTATGCTTGAGCTCGTTGTTGCAGCCACCATGTCAATCCATCTCGTTAGGGTCTTCCTCCTTTTCGCTGACCCACAGTTTCACTTGCCAGCCTCCACAACTGCTTGAGCCATTTCTTTGAAATAAATCTTTCACACGGATGAAATTGTGCCCTACAGATTAGTAAGCACAAGTAAGCCTTACATACCTTGCTTACTGGTTAATCTGCCCTTGGTTCAGGACAATGAGCTATTTAGTTTGGCTGGATTGGAGGTTATAAGCAGAGAGAGTGATGGGAGACACTGCAGGAAGTGTACATAAGGGGAACCCCAGGAAGAAACTGAGGTGGTCCCAGGGCTGGCGAAGAGTAGGTAACTGGGAAACACAGCAACAGAGGGAGCAGGTACAAGGCAGATGACTGTTTAAGCCTCAGCTGCCTCTATCTTCCTTTCAGTCTGACGAGAGCTAATCCCAGGAGAGCTTACCAATACAACAGAAAACATCTGGCTGGATATTCGGAGTGCAGGAGCAAGAGCAAACTGTTTTTTAGCAGCTGCCGTTCTCTGCAGGTAAGGGGCTAAGGATCCAAGAAAGCTGCCTGAGCCACACTGGGAGGAATGCCACCTCCTTGGGCTAAGTAACACTCTATGGTAAGGAGCTAACTAGCCACAGGCCATAATACTCTCCTCTCTTCCAAAGGAATCCCAGCCCACAGCATTCCTGCTTCCAGGGAGGAGCATCCTACCCAAGCCAGACATAAAATAAAACTGTTTTTGTTAAAGTTTGACCTATAGATATAGTGCATCAGTGAGGGGAATTTATCCCAGGATGCCTGCTAGAGCTGTGTGGACGACTGAGGTGGTATTTACACTGTATCTTTGGTGAGAACGGTAACATCTGTGCTGGTAGCTGTTTAACAACTGGCTCTCTAGGGAAATACCTTTGATTTTAGCATTTGCCAAATTTGGGGTGTAAATATTCCCAACAGGCCAATTTCAAGCTACCAACACGATGCCAGTGAAAGTAGTATTGAGAAGAGAAGCAAAGGCCAGGTCCAGAACAGAAGTGACTGCAAGTCAGCCCCAGGTTAGCCTTTGTCCTTCCAACATGTGACGAGCCCCACTCCTTGGTGTGTGTGATGGTTCATGTTATGTGTCAACTTGGCTGGGCCATGACTCTCATTATTATGGTATTATCCTCCATTTTATGATCTGATGGAATGAGAGTTTCCTTGGGGGTGTGGCCTGCATCCAATATATATGGATGTTCTGGCAAAGCTCTCTCTCTCTCTCTGGATCCTGCATTTATCTTGTCATCCTCTGACCTCCAGTTCCGGGGACTTGAGCCAGCAGCCTGCCGCCTGAGCTGCAGAATTTGGATTTGTTAGCCCCTGCAACCACGTGAGTCAGGAGAAGCTTCCAGCCTGAGCCTGACCCACAGATTTGGGACTTGCCAGCCTCCATCACTGTGTGAGCCATTTCTTTGAAATAAATTTCTCTCTCTCTCTCTACATATATATATATATATATATACATACACACATATATACATATAGATATACATATACATATACACATATATATATGCTTCACTGGTTTTGCTCCTCTAGAGAACCCAGCCTAAGACAGTGTGATTTCTCTGAGCCTAGGTGAATCCTCAAAGACTCATACAACAGAGACACTTAACAACAATTTCTCTCTCCGTCTTGAATATAGCTAGGTCCTTGTCAGCATGCTTTGACATTTCCTTGCTTAATACCCTTTACCACTGGAATGGAACTCCATCATTTAAGCAGGTTGTGAGGCAAGAATAAAGATAGATGTCTAAGAGAATGATGCATAGAAAACTCAGTCTAGAAGCCTATTAAAATGACACAAAACAGGGGAAAATCACCCTCTGCTTCTAAAAAGCTGGAGACAAATCTGGACTATATTCCACTATTTTCCAAGAGCTAGAAAGAAAGTAACTAGTTCATAAATTCCATCAGGAGCTTGGGGATTTTTGATGTAATGAGTTTTACAGTTTCAGAGGAGAATGCTTTGCTAATAATTATGTAACAGTAATTAAATCTGAAAAAGGCTGTACTCTAACTATGTTGATTTATTGCAGCTCCAACAAAGTGCTCCTCGAGCGTGCATTGGAGTGTATGTTGCCTCCCTCCAGTTTTCTTTAAATTCTCACAGAGCACTGGGTCACAGATGGTCTGAGCTGCTATATTTTCCCTATTAAATTCCTAATAATCTTTTTCTGAGGCTGAGTCATGGAAGCCTGGGGATTTCTCATTTTAATTAGAAGGTTTAAGGAGCTAACTCTGTTTGAAATTTCCTCCTAGGAGAGATGGGTGCAGGTGATCCCATTCAGAAGAGTGACACAGTACCGTGGCCAGGACCACATTTCCATATTAGATTGCAGCTTGTTTGGCTCAACTCCTATTTCTGAGGGTGATCGTGCATTGTGTGAATTTAAAGAATAAACTTTGGAGAATAAGGTTATTTGGAGATTACTTTTTTGGGGACAGAGTTTGGCATTTGCTTCCCATCCCTTCTTTGCATATAGAGCAGCAATTCAGTAATGTGGATTATTTGTTATTCCAAACGAAGTTTAAATCTTATCAACCCGAGCCAAAGCCACCAAGGAACAGATTTGGAGACCATTTGTCCTTCTTTATCTCTACGTTTTTTCCTTCCCCCCTCAGATTTAACTTTTAAATCTCCCAAGTTCTGGGGCAACCTCGTATTAAATATAATTTGCAATCAGTTTTGGTTGTAAAAAAGGTTAAAAATGCATATTGAATGCATATAAATAGCTTGTTTAGAGCAATACCTTTAATTTGTTGAGGAACCACAGAGTAGCATCAAGATGAGCCACATAGCTGAAATAAGATTGTCTTTTGGAGTTTACCAATGAGTCTGATTATTTGTAGAAAGCCTGCTGTGCAGGGACGGATTACCCAAAAAGCAAGGTACACACTGGTTTACTTGTGTTTACTTACTAATCTGTAGTGCAAAATTCACATGAAATGTGCACCATTTCACAGGAAATGTGCACTACAGATTAGTAAGTAAACACAAGTAAGCCCCTGTGTAGCCTGCTTACTGTAAACCTGTGCTTACCTTGCTTAAGATTAATTCGCCCCGGCTGCTATGTGAGATGGAGTGGGTTACTAGGCACAAGTCCCTTGATATTATAATGTAAAAGAAAAAGAAAAAGCTTCTTATAAGACAGCTGTTCAAGTTTCATCTCCCCCAATCACAGAGCTAGTTTCTCTGCTTTTGTAAAATAATGAGCGCCCCATGCTTTGAATGTGGCATAATCTACAGAAGAAGTCCAGCACCCCGGAGTTTTAACATGGCGTGTGTGTTTCAGAGCTGGCAGCAACCACTGCATGTTATAAAGCTAAGAAGTATAGCACAACTCATGTATCATTTAAAAAAATAGATTTTGCAAATGTAAAATGCTGGCTTTTTAGTTCCTTGAGAGCACGAAAAAGATTTTTCTCCTCTTTTACATCAAAATGATGCACTGCTTTCTGGCTATATTACTTAATTCTCTGAACCCCTTCAGGTTCAGCTAATTAAGTCATTCCAAGGCTTGAAAGGTATGTTTGTTCAGTTGTTACGAATCTTCAATGATTGTATTCATGGCTTCATATTTTTCATAGCAATTGATTAGGTTTCACAGGACAGGCCCTAATTTTTGTAGTCATGATTTAAAATATAAACATGTTATAAATATAACATATTTTATATTTTTATACTTAATAAGTGTGTGTTGTTTCCACTTTTAAGGTACAAATGTCATTTTCCACGTGTATAGTCAAAACAAAATTGAGACAGGAAGTAACTGTTTCCACGCTAAATTCTGGGTTACATCAGAAGGTTAAAAAGTAAGGACGTGCAATTTGTGAATACCATACTAAAATTTTTTTAAAAGACAGTTAAGGATATTTTTAATCTGTAAGAATAAATTTTCTTTCAGATATCTCTGGCCCAGCCTGATGTTTCTAGAATGTACTGGCTATCGCCATATGTTTAGAGATTGCGTTTGTGAAATGTGTGGACAAGGTGGCTGGAGGGAGTGAGGGCTGCCAGACTGCCTCTGTGTGAGCAGGTTGGACTGCATGATGAGTGTTGATAATACTATAATCACAAGGAAAATGACACCAGCCCCATTTTTGCGGTAAAATCGAACCACATTCACTTCTAAAGACCTGTCTTAGGAAAAGCAAACAATCTTTTCACAGCTCATTCACAAATTAGCTGAATTAGAAATCCACGATCATAAATTCTGTATGAAATGGTCCAATAAAAAGTGTATATGGCTATGAGCTGGAAAGAAGCCTAAGTCATATATGTTTATTCTAGTTCTTCCCTGAAAATTCCAGATCTCTTTGTACCCTACTTGATCGGGTCAAGGGACCGCTTGTCCTGAGCATTTAGTCCTGGTAAGAGTTAAGGGCAGCAAGTATGTAGCTAGGTTCTTGAAGGAGTTAAACAAGACAATGTTTCCAGCTTCTGATTAATAGCCAGGGACATTCCAAGCTGCTCTGCCTACCCCAGCAGTACGTGACTGGTGCATCAGGGTAATATCTAATAACTAATCTTTGACACAAGAATTAAGTCATTTTGCAAGAAAGAAGATCATTAGAAGCCAAATTGAATTATAAGTAATACTATCTCTGTGGGGGATTGTAAATTAATTGGTTTTTAACAATAACATTTCTGTATTTTATTAAAGCAGCATAAGAATTTGGTGAAGAAACGAACGCAGCAGATAAACAGGCCAGGTGCTGGTGCTGCAAATGAAATAGATGACAGATGGTGAGTAGCACGCTCTCTGTGTGTGTGTGTGTATAATGGAGAGAGGTAATCAAATTCCTTTGTGAATCGGCGACTTTCTTTACATCAAGAACTTTACCACAGGCCTGTTTACACATCTCCCTACCTCCTGCTCCTCCGCATGCACATGTGCACGTGTGCACACACACACATACACTCACACACACACCCCTCTACTTACACACAAATACATCGTAATGACAGCCTATGTTACTACCAGAAAGATGGGCTATAACTTTATTTACATAACACCACACACAAATATCATTCCACCAAATCAACCTGTATACACTAAACAACAGATTTCTCTGATGAGAAGACCACACTAAGGAAAGGAAGCCACCTGTTTAGAGGAAAGAAGTTCTGTTCAGTAAGACAAGGGATACTCAGACCGAGAGGCTGGGCATCCATGGAAAATGATTACTTCTGGCACCCTTAAGTTGAGCCTTCCACGACTGTCTTCAAAAAGTGATGATCATTCTAATGGGTTTCCTTCTGCCTTCTGATAATGATTGCAAGGGTCTCAGTAATCAAAGACAATGCTGATCCATGTCAACTATTAGATTAACAGATTGTATATGAACTGATCTGTCTCTTTCCCATTCTGGCATCAAAGGGAGATTGCTCTCTCACTGCTTCTTCCGATAAAGGGAAAACCGTACTTAGCCAATTCAATGGCACACATTCATATTCCATGTGGAATACAGAAAGTAATTCTACTCAGGGTCATAATAGATGAACATACAGCTCACTAAGAATTACCTTGTGTATGTTCAAATCTATCTTTCCAGTCATATGTTGTTATCTGAGCTTTATTTCCAAGTATTTAATGTTCACTGAACACGTCCACTTTAATACTTAGAGGTTGCCGTAACGAAAATATGTCCAATAGTATACTTCTGGAAGCCCTGGGTGGTGTAAATGAGTAATTCAGGTCGGCTGCTAACTGAAAGGTTAGAGATTTGAGTCCACCCAGAGGCACCTCGGAAGAAAGCCCTGGGCAATCTACTTGTGAAAAATCAGCCATTGAAAACCCTATGGAGCACAATTTTACTGTGACACCTATGAGGTCACCATGAGTCAGAATCTACTTAATGGCAACTGGTGGTTAGACATCTTCTTCAACACCAGGTTCACAGGGAAAGCTCCAGTCTCTGACCTCTCTTTTACTCAGGCTTGAAATTCTGGAGTCATCTTTGACTCTTCTTTCTTCTTTATGCTTTATGTGCAGTGCAGATACGAAATCTGCTGATTTTTCTTCTAAAATATCCTGAAGTTTATCATTCCCTCCCGAGTCCCATTTCTGAGTTCTAAATTGGGTGTCATGGCTAGACTACTTCAACGGCCTCCTGGGCTTCCTCCTTTCTCCCTGTGCACGTGCCAGGCTAATCTCCCCTTCATACCGCTTCCAGGGCTTTCTATTTCCTAGCTTGTCCAATCCTTTACTGGCTCTCAAGCCACCATTGTTCCATTTGGGCCAGTTTCCCGTGGTCCACATAGCAGCCATTTTCCTTCCAACGTCAGGGCCTTCATGCATGCTTGTCCCTTTCCCTAACCTCATCAAAGCCTGTTCAAGACTTCGCAGACCACATGCCATTCACGAGTTCTCTGAACCACATACAGTCAGTGACTCATTATATAGTACTTAATCATTTGCCACTTTGAATTGCCCTCTGGTTGTTTTATATGTGGTCATGGAGTTGGCCCAGCTATATGGGCAGTTTTCTGAGATGAGAGATTGAGTGTTACACATGTTGGCACCTATCCCCATTGGCGAACACAGAATGGTTTGTAGCTGCCGTATTACTGCACGGCATCTACCACACACTGAAGCCCTCTAGCACTCTCACTCTTCACAGCCTTAATTCTCTTTCGGATCACTTTCACTCTGGGTTCAGATCACAGCCCTTTCTTGCCATGCCCTTGAGATTTGATTCTCAAGTCACCACGCATGCACGGTCTTCTCTGACAAATTCCTATCCTCTTTGATCCTACTTTTGACTGGGTACGCTACCTTTTTCGCTCAGTTTGGCCCTGGGACCCCTACTTTGAAGCCACTGGTCTTTCCCTTTAAGGAATCTGCCCAGCTGAGCCACCTTTATGAATGCTGCGCAGTAGTAAGTGCTTAATTAACGTATATTCATTGATGTGTTGGTTACCGGAAAAAGACATATCTCGGTGCTCTTGAGGCCATGGTACGAATCTACCAGATCATTGTGAAGTACGCTTGATCTGCCCTTGCTTTATTTATATATATGTGCCTACCAGAACACTTCCATACACCAGGCCTTCAATTTGATTTCAAGAAGTTAAATGACATTTGCGTTGCAGGGTTCTGTGCTTAAGGCAGCACAAAGCACTAGAGTTTGTCCTGGTGGTACTAATCTTGTGTTGACTGCTCCTGAGGGAATGTTGTGCTTTCGGACTGTTTCTGATTTCCTATTAGATAACATTTAAGGAAGTCTATAATATCCTGATCCTAAAAGGATCAGCTCTTTAATAAACCAAATTGACCTTTCTGCTTTTTTCCCAAGGGGAAAGGGGTCATCCTCCTTGCCTTGAAGCCCCCTTTCTTCCCTGGCAACAAATTGATTTTGTGACTGTTTTGTTTGGCTTTTTTACATGACAACCACATATATGGTGAAGAGTAATGACCAAAAGTCATATGAACTCCTGGGCAACTGGATATAGCCAGATGAGGCAATAAATATAATTTGTTGAATTACTGAAGTAGCTCCTGTTCTGCTGGCTGCGTGTTCAGCTTCAATGTCTTGGCAAAGAGATGATGTCACCAGTCGTAAGAGATAGCAGACCATTTGCTAAGCATCCAGTCACAAGTCAAAACCAAGAACTTGGAGTTTGCAAATATTCCCCTGTAATTCTCATGATTCTAATTTGAAGTTATACTGTTTTCAACAAAAATCTTTTTATTATTAATGCTATATGCTACGGACAATCAAATATCAGAAGACTTGATGTTTAGTACCTACCTATAATCTGTCACCTAATTTGTCACTACGGGTACTTCTGAAAATCCACAGCCTTGCAAACTACAGACAATTGAAACCCTACCAATTCTTGGGCATGACTGAACTTCATAAATATTCTGAATTAAAGATAGGTTGGCACACATCACTTTTGTGCAGCTATGTAAGAGTTACTGATACACTGGGAAATAAAGGAGAGACTTGACTATTCTGATCTAAATCACCTTTCTTGGGACCAGTCAAAACCTAGATTCTGATTTATTGCAATAGTACTGCTCAGTATGAGAAACCTGAGCTCTCGCTGAAAATTAAGTGTACTTATATCCCTTAGATTTCTTCTCTCTCCGACAATTCTGGCCTCGCCTTTGCACAGGAGAAATTCTGCAACTGAGTTCCAAAGTCTTTCCTTCCTAATGCATTTGTAAACAGCTGCAGCTCCCTCTTCAATATTGGCTGCAGCTGCCATAAGGCCCCAGAAGGACAACCAAATGGAGAGAGCTCCCCTTAATTGCCTCGCCACTCCCAATTGAATTTATGTTTTGTTTTTAAGTAACATTTTGTTGCATTTGCATTACTGAAATTACCAGGTTACAGTAAACTATAATCCCAAATCAATGTCCCCCCAAAGAAAGCAGACGTGAACTTTATCACCAACAACAAATTCAATTTTCGCATTACCTACTGACAAAGAAGCTTGTGCCAGCAACACTTGCGGATTACTGAAAAGTCTGCCAAACAAGAGAAAAACCACAAATCTTAAGTCTTAACGTCTCAGAATTTGCTTTCTTTTTAACTATTGCTTTCCACCTGTAGGTGGAAACTAATCTTTACATATTTTGCTTTTGTTTCTAAAATGAGAGGAGTGACACACGTGGTCCCAAACCATCTAGAGTTTAAAGTTGTGTCATTTTAAGGTGAATTCTAACAAAGCATTAAGAAATCAGGTGGTGTGTGAAAGTATAAGGCTTCAAGGCAGCAGGCTATTTTATCTATAAATTTATAAAATCTTGATAAAAGATGAAACTAGAAATAAGAACAGTCATAGCTATGTAACAATATGGGAGAAGACCACAAGAAATAATTATACTGTACACCTTTCCTTTAAAAAGAGAAAAAAATAGAAAAATCATTTTGATTGCATCTGTCAATGATAAATACACTTGACTAATCTTCAAGAAAAACCAAGTAAAACAAAACAAAGCACAACAATGTAACCAGAAAACGTTTTCTTCCCACTTATGCTCACTTCCATTCCATTCTATTCCTAGGATTTGAGAGAGGAATTCTAAATTGTAAGGAGGTTTGGAATTACCACAAAAGGCACACGCTCCCATCCCTTAAATATGGGACCCCTTCTATGAGGAAGGCTGTTTACCTGGTCTGCCTACTTAAGTAAAGTATTTTAACAATGAAAGTAATTAGGTCCATCTGATTCAGTTACTTTTGCTTCTTTAGCAATTTATAGAAGAGTTCTTTGACTTGAAGCTTTAGAACCGTGGTTCTCAAAGTTTAAGGTGCATCAGAATCACCCAGAAGGTTTGTTACAAAAGCAAGTCCACCGGGCATCATCCCCAGATGTTTCTGGTTAAGTAGCTCTAGGATGGGATCCATAATCTGAATTTCCAACCAGTTCCCAGGCAGATCGTTGATGCTACTGATGCTCAGACCACAATTTGAGAATCAAGATTTACAAAGACAACAGGAATATAGATTGTCTAAACTGAAATGACAGAATAGATTCTATAGCTAAATACATACATGGACATGATATACAAATAGCATGTAACTATAACTTCAGCATGGATCAAGAATCAACTACTTACACTGGGGTTAAAACCTCACAGAGAAAAAGAAGGATGTATCTAACCCAGTCCTGTTTTTGTTTTTATTTCAGTTTTTTTTTCCCGTAAGAATCTTTTTAATGTGATATTTGGCATATACTTAAGAATATCTGAGGAACCCTGGTGGCAGAGTGGTTAAGAAATTGGCTGTTGGTTGAAATGTCTTCAGTTCGAAACCACCAGCCTTTCTGCAGGAGAAAGACCTAGCGATATTCTTCCGTAAAAGTTACAGTCTAGGAAGCCCTATGTGGGCAGTTCTACTCTGTCCTACAGGGTCAATATGAGTCAGAATCAACTCGATGGCACACAACAACAAAGAACATCTGTAACCTATATGTAAGTTACAGTCCCTGGGTGCACAAGTGGTTTGTGATAGACTACTAACCTAAAGGTTGGCAGTTCAAACCCACCTAGGGGCACTGGAAGAAAGGCCGGGCAATCTGTTTCTGTAAAGACTATAGCCAATATAACCCTATGGAGCAGTTTTACTCTGTAACATATGGGGTCACTGTAAGTCAGAATGAAGTAAATGACAATGGGTTTGGTTTTTTGGTTTTATATGTAAGTTACATAGAAAAAAACCCAAGAACCAGAACATAATCAACAACTTGATCTATATTCCATTGCCGGTCCTCCGTGGAGGGGCAACAGCTATCCCAAATTTTACATTTATTATTTACTTCCTTTTACATATTTTAAACATTTATTAAAATGGTATTATGCTGCATGTAGTCTTAAGTAGTGTTTCCAGCCAGGATTTCGTTTGAGACATTTAACAGGAAATTTAAATATTTTTCCAAATCCTGAATTCTGAGAAAAATTGGTCAAGAAAACAGAGGAATGTGGAAAAGTATTATAACTGATACTGATAATTAATATTGTAAGAATTTAAAGCTTAACAATCAACCAAGAGATGATTCTGATTTGAAGGAATCCACTGATGTCAGGTCAAAAACATGAAGCTCTGGGACATGGAATCAGAGGTTATGACCGATCTTTCCTGTCACCAGTACGGGAGTATAAGAGAGAGAAGCATCATGAGCTAGTCAAGTCAGCTGGGCTTGTAGCTGTTGCCATGTTGTAAGTATGCTTTCATGGTCCTTTCTGCTTACAGGACCAAATAAAATATGGATTAATGAGTTTATATAGATAGTACAAAAAACAAAAACAAAAAAACAAACGTGGGAGGTGTGGCCAAGATGGTGGAGTAGTCAGATGCTTCCTGTGGTCCCTCTTACAACAAAAACCTGAGGAAAATAAACTGAATCGATTATATACGATAATCTAGGAGCCCTGAACATCAAAGGCAAAGTTGAGGAATTGGACTGAGTGGCAGGGGAGGATCAGACAGTTCAGAAGCAGCAAGGAGTTGCCAGACCTGATCCGGCGGGAACCAGTACCCTGCAGGCTGGATTAGATGGCATGCACAGTGAGCCAAGCAGTGGCATTCAGTATGCATTTTCCACATTGGAAGAGGCAACGTGGTGGAGAGTCTACTCAGGCTACAGAACCAGTGAAAAGCAGCACTGAATTGGCAGAAGATAAGTACATAAGTCTAACCCACGGTGTGGGTAAGAAAACACCTAGTTTGGGAAGAACCTCTCTCCCATTTACCTGCCTCCTCCCCACTCTGCACTGGGTCCCAGGCCAGCTACAGCAATTGCCACATCCCTGGGCCAGAAGTAGGACCCATCACGTGCTCTGAGCCATTCTCCTGGCCTTGGAGAGGGAAAAAATTAACAAACAGGAAAAAGTAATCTTCCAGCTTCCCTAAGCTGGGAACTCAGGGCTTTGAATGCCTTTCACCCATCCATAGACCTGTGTGAGCCCATTTCAACAGTGTAGGCCCTCATTAGCACAATACAACAGGATATATACCTGAAGCCTAACTTAGACTGTATCAGCTATATGGTGGAGTTGCAGATTCGTGACATTTGACACCGCTCTGCCCATTAAGCACCACATCAGAGGCCTTAGGATGCATGGCTCCACTCATGCCACCTAGCCACCTATGACAGGGGTCCAAGAATAAGTGATGCCTCCCAGTCCTTACAGCCAACAACACTGGGTGCCCATAGTCTGGCTGCAAAATCCACCCCCCTACTTACTCTAGGGAACAGAGACACACTTTCCTCCCAGACACTCAGGGGCAGCCATCAGACCCCTGCCTTACTCAGCGCATGACCCCCTACTGCAGCCAGATACCTGTGCCTACTCCAATCACCCCTGGCCATCTAGGACTGTAGGTGAGAGCCTGCACCACACACTTGGTGACCAACTACCTGGACACCTGAGCTGAATCCATACAAGAAAAGTAAACGGACTTCAAGGCTTACATACCTAGTAACAGATCTAACCACCTGGTGACGGGACGTTAGAACTCCAAAGGTGTCAATAATCAGACTAGCTCACATGAGCTGCCTATTTGGGCATATCAAAACAAAACAAACAAAACAAGAAGGTAGGACACAGTAAGCAAACATAAAATAAAGAAATATAATAACAACAGTCAATATCAAATCACATAAAAAGGCAGACCACGTTGGCTTCAGCAAGCTCCCAAAACAAAGAATCAAGAAATCTTCCAGAGGAAGAGAACTTCTTGGAATTACAAGAGGTAGAATACAAAAGATTAATACATAGAACTCTTCAAGATATCAGGAAGGAGATCAGACAAAACAGAGAACAAGCCAAGGAACATACAGACAAAGCAACAGAGGAACTTAAGAAGGTTATACAAGAGCATAATGACAAATTTAACAGGCTGCAAGAATCCACAGAGAGACAGCAAACAGAAATCCAGAAGATTAACAATAAAATTTCAGAATTAGATAACTCAATAGAAAGTCAGAGGAGCAGAATTGAGGCAATGGAAGTCAGAATTAGTGAGATTGAAGATAAACCACTTGACACCAACTTATTTGAGGAAAAATCAGAAAAAAGAGTTTAAAAAATGAAGAGGCCCTAAGAATTATGTGGGACTCTATCAAGAAGAATAACCTATGAGTGATTGGAGTACCAGAACAGGGGAGGATGACAGAAAATACGAAGAGAATTGCTGAAGATTTGTTGGCAGAAAACTTCTCTGATATCATGAAAGATGAGAACATATCTATCCAAGAAGCTCATTGAACCCCACACAAGCTAGATCCCAAAAGAAAGTCACCAAGACATATTATAATCAAACTTGCCAAAACCAAAGATAAAGAGATAATTTTAAGAGTGGCTAGGGATAAACAAAAAGTCATTTACAAACGAGAGTCAATAAGACTAAACTTGGACTACTTAGCAGAAGCTTTGCAGGCAAGAAGGCAATGGGATGGCATACATAAAACCTCAAAGGAAAGATTGCCAACCAACAATTATACATGCAGCAAGACTGTCTCTCAAATATGATGGCAAAATTAGAACATTTCTGGATAAACAGAAGTTTAGGGCATTTGTAAAACCAAACCAAAATTACAAGAAATACTAAAGGGAGCCCTCCGGTTAGAAAATCAATAACATCAGATAACAACCCAAGACTAAAACACAGGACAGAACAACCAGATATCAACCCAGATAGGGAAGTCACAAAAATAAATCAAAGCTAAAACACTGTAAATAGATAAACAGAGATGTTGATGTGTAAAAGATGACAACATTACGACAAAAAAGAGGGAAAAAAATGTAGTCATAGATCTTTCATATGGAGAGGAGGTCGAGGCGATATAAAGAAATAAAAGATGGGTTTAAACTTAGAAAAATAGGGGTAAATATTAAGGTAAACACAAAGAAAACTAACAAACCTACACATCAAAATAAAAAACAAGAAAAACATAAAGACTCAGCAAATACAATATCAACAACAATGAAAAAGATGAAAAGAAAAAACATAAAGAAAAAAGACACAGCACAGAAAATTGAGTGGAACAAAAAAACTGTCAACACACACCCAAAAAAAGACATCAAAATGACAGCACTAAATTCATACCTATCAGTAATTACACTGGATGTAAATGGACTAAATGTACCAATAAAGAGACAGAGAGTGACAGAATGGATTAAAAAACACAATCCGTCTATATGCTGCCTACAAGAGACAC
>NW_004444073.1:7092062-7141274 GCF_000243295.1 Trichechus manatus latirostris
CTGAAATTAGTTGCAAAAGGACAAATATTGTATGAGACAATTATTATAAGAACTCAAGGTTTAAACACAGAAGAAAACATTATTTGATGGTTACGAGTGTGGGGAGGGAGGGAGAAGGGTATTCACTAACTAGATAGTAGATAAAAATTATCTTAGGTGAAGGGAAGGACAACACACACTACAGGGGAAGTCAGCACAACTGGTAAAGCAAAAGCTAAGAAGTTTCCTGAATACAGTCAAACACTTTGAGGGACAGAGTAGCAGGGGCAGGGGTCTGGGGACCATGGTTTCGGGGTTATCCAGGTCAGTTGGCATAACAAAGTTTATTTAGGCAAATGTTCTGCATCTCATTTTGGTGAGTAGCATCTGGGGTCTTAAAATCTAGTGAACGGCCATCTAAGATGCATCAGTTGGTCCCAACCCACCAGGAATGAAGGAGAATGAAGACCACCAAAGACACAAGGAAAATATGAGCCGAAGAGACAAAAGGGCCACATAAACCAGAGACTCCATCAGCCTGAGACCAAAAGAACTAGATGGTGCCCTGCTACCACCGATGATGTCCTGACAGGGAACACAACAGAGAGTCCCTGATGGAGCATGAGAAAAGTGGGGTGCAGAACTCAAATTTTAGTAAAAAGACCAGACTTAACGGTCTGACTGAGACTGGAAGGACCCCGGAAGACAAGGCCCCCGGACTCTCGGTTAGCCCAAAACTAAAACCATTCCCGAGGCCAACTCTTCAGACAAAGGTTTGACTGGACTATAAAACATAAAGAGATACTTGTGAAGAGAGAGCTTCTTAGTTCAAGTAGATACATGGGAGTAAATGGGAAGCTCCTATCGGGAGGCGAGATAAGAAGGCAGAGAAGGTCAGGAGCAGACTGAAGGGACATGGGAAACCCAGGGTGGAAAGGAGGAGTGTGCTGTCACAGTAAAAGGAGAGCAACTAGGGTAACATAACAATGTATGTATAAATTTTTGTATGAGAAGCTAACTTTGACTGTAAACTTTCACTTAAAGTACAGTTAAAAAAGAACAAAACAAACCCATTGCCTTTGAGTCAATTCCAACCCATAGTAACCCCACGTGTTATAGAGTAGAACTGCGCCATGGAATTTTCTTGGCTGTAATCTTTAAGGAAGCAAATCGTCAGGGCTTTCTTCCACGGTGCCTCTGGGCAAGTTAGAACTGTCAAGCTTTAGGTTGTTAGTCGAGCACCAACCGTTTGCACCACCCAGGGACCTATAGATAATATGCTTTATAGAAATCCTACGAGCGTGTCAAGAAATAACAAGTTTTAGATGCAAAATAAGTTCTTAAAAGGGCAATTTCAACGTGTGATTCCATGCAGTGATGTCAAACTTATTGGGAGGTCTGAGCATTATGTTATTCAAATGCTACCCAATAACAGCGTTAGTGGTTAAGAACTGGCTGCTAAAAAGACCGGCAGTTCGAATCCACCAGTTGCTCTTTGGAAACCCTATGGGGCAATTCTACTCTGTCCTATAGGGTCACTGTAAGTTGGAATTGACTCATCAGCAACAGGGAATGTTCACTGGCATTTTTCCATGTTTGAATATTCGCTGTAGGCTACCATAAAAAACATTAACCACTGTGCCACCAGGGCTTCAGTGTAGGCTACAATCCCCTGTAAATACTACTACACTTAGTTTGTTTCAGGAATTTCTGGGAATTACGATATCTCATTCCTGAATCCAAGAGATTAATAGCTGTCAGGAATTTGAAAACACTAAGAAATTTACTTATTTTTCCTATACATTATAATTCTAAAATGTATCAATATTGTTGAAAAAATTTGTTCTTTTTCACTGCAAAATAATATTCTAATAGGTTAATTCACTACAGTTTATGTATCCAAACTTCTGTCAATTGACATCTGGTTTTTTTTTTTTCCCCTTAGTTTTTGTAACATGAACAAGTCCAATATAAATAATTTACATGTTTCCTGCTGCATTTATGCAGAAGAGAATTTCTTTAGGAAATAAAACTTTTCAAGAAACTACTAAATGTATTCCTGGAATAATTGTACAGATTTATTCTCCACTACCATTACATAATAAGTCCTATTGCTCTATCTGGTATTGTTAGACATCTTAATTTTACCAAGCAAGTTGGCAAATAATGTCTCATTCTAATACTGATTTGCATTTTCTTTATTACTAATTAGGCTAAGCATCCTTTCATATGTTTATTCACCATTTTTTCCTTTTTTGTAAAATGTTTTTAAATGCCTTTTATTCATTTTTTCAATGGGTTATAGAGATAGGCACACACATATAATAACATTACTTTGGCAGTTAAATGTGTTACACATCTCTAAATTCGTGACTTGCCTTTTCACTTTCTTTATAGTACTTACGAATAATTTTTAAATTCTAATATGGGCACTACTTTTTGCTTCGTTTAAAAAATTCTTCCGTATCTTGACAACAAAGAAATAATACTGGATATTTTCTTCTAAATCTTTTATTGTTGTGTTTTTCATATGTAAGTGCAGTAACTGATTTTTGTATACAGCGTGAAGTAGAATTTAGCTTTATTTTTTTCCATACAGAAAACCAGTCATTCCCTTATAATTTACTGAATACTTTGTCCTTTCACCAGAAATCTAAAATTCTTCTATCATATATCAAAATTCTATGCACACGTAGGTCTATTTCTGTGCTGTCTATTCTGTTCCATTGATCAATTTTTCTATTCATGCATCAATACTACATCTTTTAAATCACATAGTTTTATAATAAGCCTTGATACCAAGGGCAGCAAGTCTTTCATCTTTTCTTCTGTAATACTGTGGTCTTAGAAATAATACCGTGGTCTTACAAATATACTATGCTCTTACAAATAAATTTTAGAACCAACTTCTCAGCTTCAATGAAAAAACTCTCTTAAGATTTTGATTGCAAATTCATTGAATTTATTGGGAAAGAATTAACATCTTTACAATATCAAGTTATCATATCTATAGACTACCTCACCATTTAGCTAGTTTTCTTTTGTGCTTTGTAACAAAGTTCTATAATTTTCTTCATACGGACCCTACACACTTTTCATTAGGTTTATTCTTAAGCGCCTTAGAGTTTATTGTTGTTATTGTAAAAAAAATTTTTTTTTCTTTAATTGCATTTTCAAACTGTGGTTGGAATTTGTTATTTCTGCATATTGATCTTAATCAAACTACCTTGATATATTTTCCTATTATTCCTAATAATTTGTAGATTCTTTTGGGTTTTCTAAGGAGATCAATGTCATCTCTAATATGATGGTTTTATAATCTTCATATCTTGGCTTTTTTTTTTCCTTACCTTAATGCACCGACTAGGATTTTTAGAACAAGGTAAAATAGAAACCAGGAGAATGGGAATCCTTGTCTTTTCCTCATATAGAGGGCCCTTTTTTAAAGTTTTTCTATAAAGAATTATGTTGGCTGAGATTTGGGGTAGATATCCTTCCTTGGGTCATGAAGTTTTCCTCTCTGTTCATGGTTTGCCAGAGGTTTTCATCATGACAAGGTATTGAATTTTACCAGATTCAGTGCCTTTCATTGAGATGGCCATATATATTTTTATTTTAACATATTAGTGTGGTGGATTATGATAATAAATTTAGATTCTCTAATATTGAAAACATTGGTAAAAAAGAATGATAATAACAGTAATCATTCTAAGACAGGACTAAATAATTCTAGAAAGAACTAAAACACCAGCATGTTATTTGAGAGATAATTGGAATAAAAGCATTCTAAGATGCTTTTTATTTTTTGAAAAAAGAGTTAAGATATTTTAAACAATGGGAATTTGAGAGATTGGATTCTCGGTATACTGGTTCCTTAAAAAAGTAGTTCCTCCCACTTTGCCCAGTTAGAAAAAATTACTACTCTGATTTTTGATAAGCAAGAACATGTCGTTTGACCTATGTCACCCTTCCCCATGATGCACCTTTCCTATATACAGAGGTCTTCTACTCTGGGACTTTCTCTTGTTTCGCATTCTTAAATGTGCAGCATCAGCTGGGATCAAAACTGTCTCCCTGACACTCTGAAAGTGTTTTGGCTCTGAAGCATTTAAATTTCTTAATATTTAAGAGTTAGAAGAATTTTTAGAAAATCTGTCATTTAAATTACATACTGAAGAATCACTGAATTATTTTCTACTTGAATTCTTTCAAATTGTTGAGGCACAGGACAAGTAACAATAATTTGGGGCAGAAAAACAAGTTAATGCACAGCAATAGCAGTTAAAAGACACTTAAGAGCTCCAACAACCTGATTTGAACCAACCAACTGTATAAGACATCTTGGGGACAATTTGCAAAATTTTTAAATAGGTGATATTATTTGATATTAGGGAATTATTTGTTAATTTTGTCAGATGTGATAATGGTTTTGTGGTTCTATAGGAATGTGGCCTTCTTTTTTATAGATGTCTGTTGAAGTTTTTAAAGGTGAAATAACATGATGTCCATAAATAACATAAAATTATGCAAACAAAAAGAAGAAAATATGGCAAATTGTTAACAGTTGTTAAAGTTAGATTATGGGTATATGAGTGTTAACTGAAAGGCTGGTGGCTTGAACCCACCCATCTTCCCGAGAAAGACTGGTGATCTGCTTCTGTAAAGATTACAGCCTAGAAAACCCTATGGGGCAGTTCTACTCTGTCACATGGGGCCATTAACAGTCAAAAACAACTCAATGGCACCCAACAATGACATATGAGTGTTGATTATACTTTTCTATATGCTTGCAATTTCTCAAAAGAAAATAAGAGAAGATTTTAGGTATTAAGTAATAAGGGAAAATACTGTAATAAGCAACTCCTGAGATAACCCCAGGAGTCCCTGGGTGGAGGAAACAGTTAAGTGCTCCACTATTAGCCAAACGGTTGGCAGTTCGAACTCACCGAGAGGCACCTCCGAAAACATGCCTGGCAATCTCCTTCTGAAAGGTCACAGTCTTGAAAACCCTACAGAGCACAGTTCTACTCTGCAACCCAGGAGTTGCCATGAGTTGGAATTGACTTGATGGTGACGAGCAACGACACTAGATAGCCACAAATATCCCCATCCCCCGATAGTCACACCCCTGTGCAGTCCTCTCCCCTTGAGTGTGGGTTAGACCTACTGTCTTAGGCTGGGTTCTCCAGAGAAGCAACATTAGTAAAGCATATAAATATACAGAGAGAGAGAGATTTATATCAAGGAAATGCCTCACACGGTTATAAAGGCTGAAAAGTCCCAAGTCCGTGGGTCAGGATACAGGCTTTTGATTCATGTAGCCACAGGGGCTGGCGAATCCAAGATCAGCAGGTAGGAGAGCAGGACTCTTGCTCACAGGCTGCAAAAATCGATGAATCCCAAGATCGGCAGGCAAAACTACAAGTAAGCTGCGAGCTCAGATCCCAAGAACCAGAGGTCAGATAAACAGGAGCCAGCTGCAGGATCCAGCACAAGCAAAAAACCCATGAGCCTTGCCAGAATGTCCACTTATATTCAATGCAAGCCACACGCCCAAGGAAACTCTCTTTCAACTGATAGGCTACTCACAGCAGGTCCCATCATGGGGGTGGATCATATATCGAAGCTCAACAAGGAAGTGATCACAACATCATACGACTGCCAAACCACTGAGAATCACGGCCCAGCCAAGCTGACACACAGTCTTAACCATCACACCAACTAACTCGATCCTAGTGAGTAGAATATTGCAAAGCAGTGGAATATCACTTCTGAAATTAGGTAACATAAAGATTCTGGTCTCTCTCTCCCTATGAAGAGGCCCAATGGCAAGGAAATGATGCCTCTGGCCAGCAGCCAGGGAGGAATTGAGATCTGCCAAAAAGCAGCGAGTGAGTTTGGAAGAGGATTCTCCCTGAGTTGAGTGTTGAGAGACCCTGAGCCAGCATCTGGGGAGCTGAGAGGTTAGTTCCCTCAGGTATCAAATCACAGAGATAAGCCTCCAACTCTGCTCCATGAGATGCCAATGCCAGAGCTCCTAACCATTAGGCAGCCCTGCCCCAACTGCACATGTTCCAGCTGAACTGTTCTTGGATTCCTGACCAACAGAACCTGTGATATAGTGAATGTTTGTTGTTTCAAGCTGCTAAATTTTGGGTAATTTATTATGCAGCAATAGATAACTAGTACAAATATTAGGAGGAAAAGGGGCTAAACACATGACATTGCTAGAGACATTTTGAAACATGATTTCAATTGCTGTTTTCAATGAGGAGTTAACTCCTATTTCAGGAGTTAATCAGTTTCGTGGGAAAGAGAGGTCCATTAGGCAATAAGAGATGATCGTTAAAATTAAAAAACACTAGCCTACCATTCTGCAAGAAAACACATTAACTTATAATTAAATCAATAATCATTTATAAGACACCTACAATTTGTGCAGCAGTGCTTTAGATGACAGAATGAAAACAACATAATTAAAAGCTAGTCCCTGCCCTTTATTGAACTAGAGTCTATCGATGCATAAACTACTCACTGAGATTAAGCAAGGCAAGGTTTGAAGCCATTTTCATTCTTCCAGGCCATCTGGATACCTCACACGGAAAGTCCAAATGGACAGCACAGCTTCTAAAATTTGGTTAGCTTACTTCTAGAAATTAGTTTATGTAATAGGAGAAGCTGCAATTAAACACCGCATCTGGCAATGTCTGTGTAAGACGGTGGCGTAAGCACAGATGCAAGGAAGTCCATTTTCCTACTTCTCTTTAAATTAACCACAAAGACGCACAAACATGAGAACATCTGCAATGATCATGAATTAGCAAATATTTATTGAGCACCTACTGTCTGTTAGGGATTTTGTTATGTGCAGCATTGCAAAAGTGAAGGAGCTGGACACATCCTTGCCCTCACTAAGTTTATCCTGTAGTGGAAATATTCAAATAAATTATAACCACGTATTATGACACATACCATGAGGACAAAGTATAGCATGGGAAGGAGCACTTTACTGAGGAAATTTAATTTAAGCTGCGACTTGAAGGACAAAAAGAAGTTAGGATAATCCTAGTGCAGGGAGCGAGGTGCACAAAGACTTTGAGGTGAGAAAGAATTTGGTCCTGAATGTGCTAATTCAGAAAGAAGGCCAGTGTCTTTGTTACCTAGTGTTGCTGTAACACATATACCACAAGTAGGTAGCTTTAAAGACCAGAAATTAATTTTCTCACAGTTCTAGAGGCTAACAGTCCAAATGAGGATCTCAGCCATGTTGATTCCTTCCTTGCTGGTAGCCCGTGCCTTCCCTGGTTCTTGGCGAACATCACACAGCATCTCTCTCCCTGTCTCTGTGTCTAATCTGCTCTTTTAATAACTCTGAAGTGATTAGGTTTAGGACACACCCTACACTGTATGGCCTCATTAACGTAACATTAGATTGCAGTATGGAAACTGATTACATTACATCACATCCACAAGTATAGGTGTTAGGATTCCAGCATATGTTTTGAGGGGACACAATTAAATTCATAACAGCCAGAGTGCCTGAAGGGCTGAAAGTATGACTCTAGATACAAGGTGGCAGGAGAAGGGGTGGTCAGGGTTCTGTAGGCAGTCAAGAATTGTTTATTTCATCTGAAATGCAATGGGAAGTCTGTGAAAGATGTAAGCAGGAGAGTGACCTGGTCTGACTGGCATTGCTACTAGATCATTCTAGCCACTGTGCGGAAAATGTTTGGAAGACACAGCATGGGAAGCAGAGCTGACCTTAGGATTACATAAAGGAATTGTGTCTCTTGGATCCATACTTTATCTTATCTTCATTCCCATTATGTTTCACTCCTTATTCTTTTCTTCCATGCTCTGAAAGAATTTACTAAATTCATCTTCTAATGTGCTAGTTCAATTTTCTGAAGTACCCAATTCTCTGTCTCTATTACAGTTTAAAATTTTGCAATTGTGCTTTTTATCTTAACATAGACTTTCCAAATCTCAAAAGTGCTTTTTCTTCTTGTCTATTTTATCTACTTTTTGTGGATGCAAGATATCTTTTATCTTTTAAAAACAATTTTATTGGTTTTTTTCCCTTATTTACAAAATGCAATGCATGTTTATGTTAGGAAAAAATGCAAAGCACCAATAAGCAAAACAGAGAAAACGAACATATAGTGTTAATTGCACGCTTCAAAGATAATCAAGGCTGAATTTGTGTGGGTAGAAGAAAAACAAAGTCCAAAAGTAAAAAAGACAGATGAAAAAAAGGACTTGACTCATCAATCCTCAAAGGTCCTGGGCAGGAATATTGAAACCACACTTTAGTCATATCAAAATGACATTTCCAAGCTCCAAGGATAAATGACAAATAAGCCAGGAGGACATTGGGCTAAATACTAGAAAATGAAGGAATGTTCACAGAGTTATGAGAAAATAGGAATTTTATCTTAGAATTCTGTATTCAGACGTACTGTTGTTCATACAAAAGAAAGAAAGGATTACATTTTTGGACATTCAAAGATGCTGAAAATGTACCACCCAAGTTTGTTTTCTAAGAAAAAAAAAAAAGTACTAGGAAAAATCACTGGGTCACCCAGTCAGACAACAACAACAAAAAGACTGGATGCACCGCACAAAAGAGAGAAAATGGAGTTGTTAGTGGAATTGAGAAGCTTAATGGAACCTTAAACTAAAAGATGCTAATCACAAATATACTAAAACTAAAATGCTGGGTTATTAAAAAATTAGGAGGAGGGAAGGTAGAAGCAAGTAAAAGCATATTAACATTCTTTTATTTTTGAAGGAACAGGCAGATGTTATGAACATGATTGATTTCTCGTTGTTCAAAGAGAAAGTTAGGTTCTAATACATGTACTACAAAGCAAAAATAAAGTTGAAATTTTAATTGGCTGCCTGTTTTTGTAACGAAAGTATTATTGGAACCGGGGCTGGGATTCCGGTGAGGCAAGCGAGGCAGGGCTGTGTAATACAGGATCAGATTTTGTTTTTATTTATACATTTGATATTTTTTCATCATGGGTTTTTTGCATTATTTTTTATTTTTAAAAATTGCTCAGAATTGACTTGATGGCATCTAACAATAACAACTAAGTATTTTGGTGCCCCCTTAAATTTTGCACTCATTCATCTCACCCTAGTCCCAGCCCTGTATCAAAACTATTAGAGAAAACAAATGAAACAGGAAGTTAATCAATCCTTAAAAAAAAAGTCATTAAAGAGAAAAAAGGAAACAATAATAAAATACGCACATCACTGAAATGGGGAAGAATGAATAGACAAAATATACCATGTAAAAGCTAATGAAAAGAAAACAAGGGAAGTAGCAAGCTCAGAAAAAGGAAAAAAAATCAGATTAAAATGAGTATCTTCCATCCATTCTATAGCTATTAGTACTTTTCTGTTTGATAAGCAATATTTATTGATATTCCTATTAAAACTTTGTTCTGTGCCAAAGAGATAGAGATATGATTTATCAATTAATATTGCATTGAAATTTATAATCAAAAGTAGTAGAAATACTAGGAAATTTAGACAAAACTGTCAAGGGTTTCCCACTGCTCTTAAAAAAAATTAAAAGTTCTTGCAGCCTCTCCAAAGCCCTGCATGACCTGACCCTAAGCAAACTCGTTTTTTGAGCTCCTCTTGCATGCCAGTCACAGGCCTTCCCTTTGTTTAAATGTATTTAGCAGCTCCCACACCAAGCTGTTCCCCCTACTGGACCATGTCTTCCTGCCAATTCCTTCACTCCTGCTCTTAACCCAGCTAACTCTAGTGATCCTTCAAAGCTCGGCTGAAATACCACAGTCTGAGGGAGACTTCCTTTGTGTCCTGCACTGAAGTAGATGACTCTGTTGTATCAAAGTTGTTGTTGTTAGGTGCCCTCGAGTAGATTGAGACTCCTAGCGACCCCATATGACACAGTAGAACCGCCCCGTGGGATTTTCTAGGCTGTAATATTTACAGGAGCAGATCATCAGGTCTTTCTTTCAAGGAGCTGCTGGGTGGGTATGAACCGCCAACCTTTTGGTTAGCAATGGAGTGCTTAATGGTTGTGCCACCAGGGCTCCTATATGTCTCCTAGCACCTTTTATTCTTCCCCATGCCATTTTTCATACTTTATAAATGTTCAGTCTAGAGCTTACCCAGTCCTTGGAAGTTCCATAAGGACAGTGGCGTTTTAACCAGTGAGCAGCATACTGGGTAGCACAAATGGTTTGTGTTCGGCTGCTAACCAAATGGTTGGCAGTTCGAATCCACCCAGAGGTGTACTTCTGTAAAAATAATGGCTGTTGAAAATGCTATGGAGCATAGTTCTACTCTATAACACATGGGGTTGCATTATCAGAATGGACTCAATGGCAATGAGGTTAGCATAGCATCTGGCACTTAGTATATGCCCAATAAATCATCTGTTGTTGAATTATTGCAATATGGTGTTTGCAATATGTTTTTCATGATTATTTGCTACTCTTGCTCCCATACCACATATTTTTTATCATAGTATTTTTAGTATTTATTTGTAACTTAGAGGGTAAATGCCTCTCACTAGTTATTGTTTAAAATTCTCTTGACAACTGTTATATATTTAGGACCAGCTTGTCCAGTTCCAAAGACAAGAAAACAGAAAGGGCAGTTGAGATTCTCATTGTAATTCAGTTACCCTGTTGCCGTCGAGTTGATTCTGTTTCATAGCAACCCTGTATGACAGAGTAGAACTGCTTTATAGGGTTTCCAAAGCTGCAATCTTTACAGAAGCAGACTGCCACATCTTTCTCCTGCAGAGCGAGCAGCTGGTGGGTTCAAACTGCCGACTTCTTGGTTAACAGCAGAGCACCTAACTACTGCACCACCAGGGTTCCTAACTGTGTTATAAACCATTGCTATCGAGTCGATTCCGACTCATAGGGACTCTATAGGACACAATAGAACTGCCCCATGTGGTTTCCAAGGAGCAGCTGGTGGATTTGAACTGGCGACCTTTTAGTTAACAGCTATAGCTCTTCACTACTGTGCCACCAGGGCCCTGATTGCGTTATATGTCGGCATTAATCTGGGAAAGATCAACATTCCCTTTAGGTCGTTTCATTTTCCTGTCACAGCCAACCAGGATGTATTCCCCTCCCCACCTCCCCACCTCCCCGTAACATCATCCCCAGGGTATATGCATAACCTTCAGCTAGCTGCCAAATTTTAGACCAAGGCTGTCGGGTCACACCTTCCCAATACAATACACAAACATTCCGTAGAAGGGGTGAGCGGGAGGAGCCTTCTCCCGGGAGATCGGAGAGCGTTAACCTTCTCCCACTTTGTCCTAGTTCTCCAATTTGATCCAGTCTTTGTGAGCTCTTAGACTTTCTGTAGCCTTTCCTATCACTCCTACCCCAAAGAACTCAAGCATTAGCAGTATCTTGGAACCCCAGCCTAGCCTCTAATATTCTGAATGTATGTACTAGCTAGAGGAAAATAGGCAAGTTTCACCTGTATCACCTGAAGTCTCATTTACAGACGGCTGTAACAAGTAAGGAGCCTTGGTGGCACAGTCTGCTTCAGGAAAGATTATAGCCTTGGAAACGCTACGGGGCAGTTCTACTGTCTATAGGATTGCTATGAGTCGGAATTGACTCGACCGTGGTGGATTCGGTTTGGGTTTTGGTAAGAAGTATAAGTTCGGGAGGCAGGCAGGTTTTCTTAATAATGGAGATTATCTAACTCAATTAGCCAGGAAGAAAAACAATAAAGAAAGGCAGATGTCTGGCAATTCTAAGCACTGGGCCTTAGGCTACCTCTGGTAATGACGGGGGGGGCTGGGGAAGCATAGTTTGGCCGTTTTCTGCTTCTTTTGAATGTACTGCACATTTTATTTTAATATTAGACATCCATATGTTTGTTGTTGTTGCTAGGTGGCATGGAGTCGATTCTGACTCATAACGACCTCATGTGACAGAGTAGAACTGCCCAGTAGGGTTTTCTCGGCTGTAATCTTTAAGGAAGCAGATCCGCAAGTCTTTCTCCTGAGGAGCTGCTGCGTGGGTTCGAACTGCTGAGTGCTTAACCGTTTGCACCACCAGGGTTCCCTTATCCATATGTTTAATAATATTACAACCCCAAACTCCATTTATTCTGGTACTTTGGAATGTCCTTCAGAAAAATTTCATACCACAGTGAAATCTCATGTTACGAGGGGATAGTTTCCAAAGCCAGCATTCCAGGTGACAATTGCTTATAATCAAAATTATCCTGAAAATCCTTCAAATTGAGCCTGAAGAACTGTATACCGATAATATAGTAGGTTCAACTCCGTCAATTTTTCCTCCAGTGTTAAAACAGATCGCTGCTTCTTAACTGGAACACCCAATGAAGGAGTTGGCTTGTGTTCGGTTGGGGGCTCTATTACAAGAAATAGAAGAATCTTTAAAAAACAGAAACATATGCAGCATAGAGTACATATAATTTAATTTGTATATGATAAATGGGCATCTGATGTGACTTCGCTATGTTTCTCTTTATATAGGTTTTATTTTTCTTGTTAAATTTATTCCAAGTAGTTTATAGTTTCTGTTGTCATTATGAATGAGATCTTATTTTTTCCTTTCAATTTTTTTGCTGGTTATAGAGAACAGATTGGAAAACTATTGATTTTTGAGTGTTTTTTTGCACTCTACCGTTTTAAAAAGTTCTGTTAACTTTATGAATAGCTTTAAAATGGACACTTGCATATTTGAAGGTGTATAACCATACAAACAAATCAGCAGTAAATAATAATAGTTCCTCTTCAATTCCAATATTTATACTGTTCATTTCGTTTTCTTGTATTCTGACATTTCCTTGAAACTTCAGAATGCTAAAATGTTTTTAAAATTATACTAATATTTCTTAATGTTAAGAAACAATAAGTTTCTTAATTTAATAGGGAATACCTTTATTATTTTTCTCCCTATTATAAATTATTGCTCTTGGTTCCTGATGAATTATCTTCATGATGTTCAAGAAATTTTCTTACAGGCCTTGTAATAAATATAAATTCAGTATTTATTTTAACTTATGAATGGCTACTTCTTTAAGAAGGCTTACAAAGATTGCTAGCTAGTTTATAACAAGAGATGAGACGGTGTATTGATTAAATTAGGTTTATTTGTCATGTTCTTAAGGTTCCTGGAGATATACTCAGATTAGCTTTGATAACAAGGAATTATTTTAATGATATCCAAGAATATGAAGTAGCATGGGGCAGGGCCTCTGCAGTTATGTCCATGTGTTTTCCAGGCTGGGATGGAAAGCAGGTATTGGAAGAACCTGGAAATATATTTCATCATTGCCCAGGGCACAGAGTAATCGTCTTTCAAATTTCTGGGTTTTTGTGGTTTTTATAAAGTCCCCACATGGCTCAAATGGTTATGCAATGGGTACTAACCAAAAGGCTGATGGTTCAAACTTAGCCAGAGGCCCTCTGACGAAAGGCTTGAACACATGGGGTCCCCATGAGCTGGAACCAACTTGGCAGCAACTGGTCGTTTTTGTTTTTATGCTTTTTAACGGAGAATCCGACAGGGTTAGTTTACCACCATCCAATGATAACAGAGATTTATTGCAAGCCAATTCTGAGTCAATTGACTTTCTTTATCAGCATTATAAGCTTATATGTCCCTGGGTGTCCCAAATGGTTAACCACTCGACTCTCCGTTGCTGTCGAGTCGGTTCTGACTCATAGTGACCCAACAGGACAGAGTAGAACTGCCCCATAGGGTTTCCAAGGAGGGGCTGGTGGTTTCAAACTGCTGACCTTTTGGTTAGCAGCCTGAGCTCTTAACCACTGTGCCACCAGGGCTCCCCTAGAAGTGAAGATATTTAAAATAAGGTGTTAATTAAATAACTGGATTTTTTTAAAGAAAGTAGTTTATTCTTTAATTTTTACCATTTAATTGAGAACATAACAAAAAATAATAGTTCTCATAATGACTTAACTGTATAATAGCAAAAGAAGTCTTTATTGTATAATCAGACCTACCAAATCTTAATGCATTAAAATAATATGGGCATTTGCCATGCGGTTTCAATTCCCATATGTTAAGATGTGTTTCTTGTTATTTGGTTTACAAAATAGCACCTTCTGATTTAATTGAAATTAATTATGCACTAGGCTAGATAACATTTCTGTTCTATATAACATTTAAACAATTGTATACAGAATTAATATAATAACTGAGATATTTGATTTAAGACTCATGTACCTCAGTTTCTGTGCCTGTTCTATTTCTTCTACCAGAGTTATATATTTACCTTCTTTGTATATGTGCTCGTGACATGCTACTTAAAGCAACAGAAATGCCAATGCTATTCATTTATTGTATTAATCAAACAGCAAAGTATTCAGTCCCTATAGTAAAATGAATAAGTTGTTATACTTGTCATAATATAAATATTGAGGACTTATAATTGCATTCTATGTATAAAAGGTTTGTTGGCTTCATTCTTCTCTTGTCCTCTGTGAATGGGCTTGACCCCCTTTGGTAGCAGAGGCGTAGGGAGGGTAATGAATCCCCAGAGGCAATCTCTAAGTTGCTCTACCCCCACCCCAGTTTCAAGATGAATAGACATTGATAGCGGTAATGGTCAGCAGAAATGCCTTATCCCATCTTGGCCAGCTGTCTCAGTCCAGTGGCATCACTAGGGTTGGTGTCACCCAGTGCAGTAACTCATGGTGTCACCCCCCCCTCCATGGACCTTCTCCCATACCAGACCGTACAGAATCCTTGGTAATGTTTTTTGTACTAATGTTACTGGTAAATCATAATTCCCGTATATCATTCCTTCTCTTCCTCTAATTACTACTTCATTCTTAAAAAAGTCATTGATATAGGTTCACAAATACTAATTACCACAATATTGTAGGTAAAACACCAGCAAATTTGACAGAATCAGTGACTATAAAAACACCGGTAACAGCGAAAACTACTGCGTGCTTGTAGCGCTTGCAGACAAAACCACGGGATTCGATGCATTGTTGCCATTGAGTAATAATGACAGCTCTGACTGGAGTGCATTAAAACAAAGCACACACACACAAAAAAACTTCATTGCTCTCCAGTCAATTCCAACTCATAGCAATCCTATAGGACACAGCAGAACTGCCCCATAGGGTTTCCAAGGGGCGGCTGGTGAATTCCAACTGCCAAACTGCTGGCCTTTTGTTTAGCAGCTGAGCTCTTAACCACTGTGCCACCAGTGCTCCAGGAGTGCATTAGAAGGCTCAAAAAGTAAATTAGCATAGAGTTTTAGCCTTGTAGGTGTATTAATACATGTAAGCTAGGCTTATGGAAAATGTTTTTGTTGTAACTGAATTCGGGGATATTTTCATAGACGGTCATTTTGGTATCACCCCCTCTGACAGTGTCACCTGCTGAAGTCTCCACCTCCTGCACCCCTCTAGTGACCTCACTGCCTCAGTCAGGTGCTTTTCAGATTTGTGGCACCACGGAGTGTCATTTTGTGCCTTGTCGGGTGTCCGCTTGGACTGGTGCCCAGGGACAAGTGTCCCCTTCTGCCCCCTCACTATGCCTCTGTTTGGGAGTAGCAGGAGGTGAAGCTAACCATCAAGACAGCAAGCTGACCTAATTTCTAGACCCCTAATCTAATCCTTAAAATTTGCCAAATCAGGGGAATGAGGTCTACCATCTTCCAGTCCCAGTATTTTCTTTTCAACAGTAATGGCCACCAAAATAACTGAGAAGGCAACTGGAATTTAAGCAGTTTATTTCCACTGCTTGCAACCCCATCACTGGGAGAAAAAAAATACTGCAGAACCAAGGGGTTCATGTGCCTCATATTCAGTAAAATCACCTTTATTTGCAATCGAAGATCCTCCTCATGCTCTTGTCTTTTCTCCACTGCACATCACCACCCTGACCAACTACTCCCCAAATTTTTTCCCAAGGTACAGCAAGTGAGACCATGTATTTCTCTATCATCAATTACTGTTTAATTCATTTATATATGGCTTTTGTCCATTATAATGTCATGCTCATGAGTCACGAGTTCTAGTATTGAGGCAATAGGAAGTCGTGCATACAGAGCTCAGTATTAGCTGGATCTACTCCGCTAATTTGAACTTCATCTGTATTCTGGGCTCACTTGAAGTTTATAGTTTGAAGGAGTAAGCCCTCAGTAGTCTCGTTAGCTAACCCAGTCTTCCCAATGTCTTCACTGAATTCATGACTCAGCATGTTCCATTTCTGCTGACTAAACTTAATACATTTCCCTCTTCCAATAAAATGGATGTCAGATCGAACCAAAATTTCCCAACAATATTCATTAAACATTTAGATTTTCTAACATTAGCCTTTAGTCCAATTCCGTGTGTGCGTTTGTGTATGTGTGCGCACATGTGTGTGCATGCATGTACACTGGCAATATTGCCCTGCCCATTAGGGTTTCCAAGGCCATAACCTTTATGGAAGCAGACTGCCAAATCTTTCTCCCATGGATCAGCTGGTGGGTTGGAACCACCAACTTTTAGGTTAGCAGCTGAGCGCTTAACCACTACAGCACCAGAGCTTCTATCAATACTAGTATTACTAGTGTGCTTAGAATCTTATTTATTTATTATTCCTTTCACCATTACTTACTGAATGCCTATTAGGTGCCAGATACTGGACCAGGCAAAACGTGGGTGAAATTAATCCTCTTTTCTCGCAAATGATTGATTTGGGATATGTCTTAAGAGCATAAAATTAAAAGGACAAATTCAAAATAAAACTATAACACATACCACAGCACATACAGACTAGATTTGATGTTCAGAATAAATTTTTTGTTAGTCACTAGCAGATCCCAGTTAGATTTAACTTTATTAGTCAAATAAACTGGGAAAAAAGTGTATTTTGTCATTTTTCTTTCGTGCTCTTGATTTTATACTTGGAGTTCCTGATGAATATATTTGTATCTAAAGATAATATGTATAATTCCTAGAAATATATTCTGAGAAGACTTCCTTTTCCAGGCAAGATGCAGTAAAAGGAACTGGGTTTAGCTCCCCAACCCCCACATTCCACACACATGCCTAAAACAACTAAATATCTGGTCAAAATATATGAAACAACAGTTTTAGACATTGGACATTAGACAGTGCATGACAGTGATTCCTGAGTGAAGAGAAATAAATGAGTTGAGCCATATGAGATTTTCCAGGCCATGGGGCAGAGAGAGGGAACCCAGGCAGAGGCCAAAATTCTCAATGAGTTGAGGAACCGTTGTTGGGAGTCTGGGGAGGGGGTTAGAGTTATTAAGGCAGAGTTGGGTAGGGGCAAAAGATGCACATAGAGAGTTATGGAGAACTATGGAGTGTCTCCCTTGATCTTCAGCTGCATGCTAATCAGTGCGTATGTATGAAGAAACTACCCAAGGTTGGGGAAAGGATCATCTGAATGGATTAGAAGGACCACTACTCAAGCTAAAACAGGGACTCAAATCTCAGAACCACTATTTCTTGGTTGTGTGATCTTGGACAAGTTGCTTATGATCTCTGAATCTCAGTTTCTTCACCAGAAAAAAAAAATGGAGACAATACCACTGACACCAGAATTTTGTGAAAATTAGAAAAAATATATATTAAATACATATCATAGGACCTGGCACACAATAGGTACTCAATAAAAAATGGTATCCCCTACCCTCAAAAAGAAAACTAACAGAGCACTCAGAAAAGTTCATGTTCCCAGCAACCAAAGAAAGAAAACACGTAAATCATGGGGCATTGCATGGAGTACTCAGAAGGATATTGCTTCGGTAGCAGAGAAAATAAAACCACTAGATTAAATACTGCTCTGGTCCCACCTAAGAAAGCTTCAAATAAGCCTTGAAAGGATAAAATGATTTCTAAATAACTTAACTGCATATCAAAACAAAGATCAATAATATTTTGGAAACACAAAAATACCCAGCACTCACCAAGTAAAATTCACAACATCTGGCATCCAATAAAAAATTACTAGGTATTTAAAGAACAAGAAAATATACCCAAGAATGAGGAGAAAATCAGCCAATAGAAACATATCCAATCTATTCACATGGGATCAAATTGATAACAGCAACCCAGAAGATTAGACAGGAATCTTAGGGGCAGTGAATTTATGTTAATGGGGGAGGAACAACTCAGAAAAGGAGGGTGAGAATGGTTGCACAACTGGAAGAATGTAGTCAATGTCACTGAATTGTACATGAAGAAACTATTGAATTGGTGTTATGTTTTGCTGTATATATTTTCAACCACAATAAAAATAATATTAATAAATTATAAAAGAAAAAAAAGAAACATAACCAGAAATGACACAGATAATAGAATTAGGAGAAAAGGACATTAAAAAAAATTATTACTGATGGCATAATGGTTAAGAGCTTGGCTGCTAACCAAAAGGCTGGCTGTTCAAATCCACCAGGCACTCCTTGGAAACCCTATGGGACAGTTCTACTCTGTCCTGTAGGGTCTCTAAGAGCCGGAATCAACTCAACAGCAATGGGTATGTGTGTGTGTGTATATTCTATACGTAAAGACTGCATATGTTAAGTAGAGACATGGAAGATATAGAAAGACCCAAATCAAATGCCTAGAGATGAAAATTACAGTGTCTAAGATGAAAAATACATTGGATGAGATTACCAGCCATTCAGACAATATAAAAGATTAGTGAACTTGAAGATGTAGAATAGAAACTATCCAGAATGAACCACGGAGAGAGAAAAAAAGACTAAAAGAAACTAATAGAGCATCAGTGACCTGTAGGACAATTTCAGGCAGAGTAATATGCATGTAATTGGAGTCTCCAGAGGATAGCATGAGGGGGAAGAAAAAAATATTTGAAGAAATAATGGCTGAGATTTTTCTAAATTTCATAAAAACTACAAACCCACAGATCCAAGCTCAGCAAACCCCAGGAGAAAGACATGAAGAAATGACATCAAAGAACATCATACTCAAATTGCTTAAAAAAAATGATAAAGAGAAACTCTAAAATGAAGCCAAGGAAAAAAATTCACATTGCACTGTCCATCAGAAACAATGCAAGTCAGAAATCAGTGGAGTAACATCTTTAACGCACTGAAAGAAAAAAACTGCCAACCTAGAATTCTATAGCTAGCAACAAAATCTTTCGAAAAGTAAGGCACAGTAAAGACTTCTTCACACATACAAAAGCTGAAAGAATTCATCACCAGCAGACCTGCATTATAAGAAATGTCAAAAGAAGCCCTTCAGGCAGAAGGAAAATGATACCAGATAGAATTCTGGTGCTACACAAAGGAATAAAGATTATCAGAAATGGCAAATATGTGACTAAACATAAAAGACTTTTTTTTTACTATTTCCAAAATATCTTTAAAAGAGAATTGATTGTTTAAGACAAAAGTAAAAACAACGTACTGTGGTGTTTATAACATACGTAAAGTAACATGATAACAACAATGGCACACAGGCCACAAGGGAGGGAGACAAGTGTACCATTGTAAAGTTCTTATGCTATGTGTGAGGTGAAATATTACTTGAAGGATGGTTGTTGTGGTCAGGTGCCGTCAAGTCAGTTCCGCCTCATAGCAACCCTATGTATGATGGAAAGAAACACTGCCTGGTCCTGCGCCATCCTCACAATCATTGCTGTTTGAGCCCATTGTTGCAGCCACTGTGTCAATCCATCTTGTTGAGGGTCTTCCTTTTTGCTGACCCTCTACCTCACCAAGCATGATGTCCTTCTCCAGGAACTGGTCCCTTCTGATAACATGTTCAAACCAGGTGAGGTGAAGTATTGCCATTCTCACATCTAAGGAGCATTCTGGCTGTATTTCTTCCAAGACAGACTTGTTTGTTTCTCTGGCATTCCATGGTATATTCCATATTCTTCACCAACACCATAATTCAAAGGCATCAATTCTTTTTCGGTCTTCCTTATCCATTGTCCAGCTTTTGCATGCTGTCTTAGGCTGGGTTCTCTAGAGAAGCAAAACCAGTAAAGCCTATAAATATACATACAGAGAGATTTATATCAAGGAAATGGCTCATGCGATTGTAGAGGCCGGAACATCCCAAGTCCGTGGATCAGGATAGAGGCTTCTCCCAATTCACGTAGCCACAGGAGATGGTAAACTCAAGATTTGCAGATTGGATAGCAGGGCTCTTCCTCACAGGCTGTAAAGATCAACGAATCCCAAGATTAGCATATAAGCTGATAGCTCAAGTCCTAAGAACCAGAGGACAGAAGAACAGAAGGCAGCCACGGGATCCAGAGTGAGCAAAATCCAGAATGTCTGTTTACATTGGGATGCAGGCCACACCCCCAAGGAAACGTCCTTTCAACTGATTGGCTACTAACTGTCGATTCCACCATGGGAGTGATCACATATAAACACTGAGAATCATGGTCCATCCAAGTTGACACACAGTCTTAACCATTCCACATGCACATGAGGGGACTGAAAATATCATGGTTTGGGTGAGGCGCACCTCAGTCCTCAAAGTGACATCTTTGCTTTTTAACACTTTAAAAAGTTCTCTTGCAGCAGATTTGCCCAAAGCAATATGTTGTTTGATTTCTTGACTGCTGCTTCCATGGGTGTTGATTGTGGATCCAAATAAAATGAAATCCTACTTAAAGGTAGGCTGTGATAAAGTAAAGGTGTATACAATAAATAGTAAAGCAATCACAAAAACAAGCAAACAGTTATTGCAAATGAGCCAATACAGGAAATAAAATGGAATCATAAAAAATAATCCAAAAGAAGTCAGAAAAAGTGGGAAAAGGGAACAAAAACCAGATGGGATAAATATGACCTATTCTGAGAAATAATCTAAAGTTCAAAACTTAGAATCAAAGGTGTTTAGCATGGCGCTATCTATAACACAAAACATTGAAAACAACCGATCCACTGGTAGAGAAATGGTTAGTAAGTGACGCGGTGGACCGCTACACAGACACTGAAACTGGTGTTTATGAAGAGCTGGCAAGAACATGAGAAAATGCTTGTGTGATAAAATAAATAGAATTAAGGCAAAATGTAAAATTTTATACTGCACATTACCTCAACAATAAAAACCGAGATCAGCAAAAGGCCAGGAAAAAAAATTAAATGATGTGACAATGGTGATTTTTTTTCTATTTTTTTTTCTCAGTGTTCTATAATAAGCTTTTATTTGTTTCATAATCTCAAGAGAAACAGTTTTTAAACTTTCAAATTTTGTCAGGTCCTGTGCTAGACTTTATTCACCTATTATCTCATGCTTCTCTACAATAACCTTGCAAAAAGGAATCTTTTGAGGCTCAGAAAAAATATGTGTTGGTTCATGTAGCTAATAAGTTTCAGATTTGGGTAGTTACTGTTTAAGATTTAATTCTTTAACCTGGGAATCAGAAACTAGGGATGTCTGATCCCAAACCCCATGGTATGTATTTGTTGGGGAACTAATAATAAGAAAATGTATGTAATTCTCTTTATTGGTGTACATTTGTTTTTCAGTTTTGGTGGATAACAGATATATAAGATTAGCTGATATAATTCCATCTGCTTTTTTTTTAATTGTAAGATGTAAGCTGAACTTGATGAAATAGAAAAATAAATCTTACTTCTAATAAATACAAAAAGCAAAATAACAAATATAAAAAGTCTTCAAATCCTTACAAGCATTGTCTTCTCAAAGAAGAGATCTTAATTGAATAGTACCACAAATCATTTGCCTGATGGAGTTTAAGACACGTTAGAAGACTTTATTCATAGAACAATAAAACAAATATCAACTTGCTGTTTGGAAAGTCCCTATACTTGGTAGTCTTATAAAGTACCAAGCATTAGCATATTGTTGATGTTTTATACATACTGGCACTCATGTTCACTAAACGCATGTATTGTCAGTTGTTATCTTTAACCACAGAACAATTTGTTACTTATACCAATGTCAATTGAAGCTGATGCTAAGTACTTTTACTATTTATAAAGGCACAGAAATCCAGTTGGAAAATAGCTCAGTTAACAAACTTTAACGAATGATTTGTCCCAAGATTAAACGGCCTCAATAAATCTGTACGCTATTGAGATATTTGTGGCAGGCAGGCACAAGATATTTATAGCATTTATACTCTAATTTCCTAATATGTTGAATCCTCTAACCAAAGAAGTCTGATCTGATGCAAAGAGAAAGCAAAATATTGTTTTTGTTTTTTAAAAATGCTGGATGCCTGGAGAGCAGACACAGGTTTGTATTCCTCTGAAAATTCTGAAGCTACAAAGATAATTTTCAAAATTAAGGGCAACTCACAGCTGAAAAATATACTTTTGGGCAAAGGGCCAACTCGGAACGCATTTCAGTCTGATTTGGAGAGGTGCCAAAGTCGCTCAGTCCCATTTGTTCAGTTTTATAGCTAAGGAACAAAAAGGAAATACTGATAGTGTAGCTGAAATGTGGCTGTTTGGAAGTCGGTATTTAAGGTCTTGCTAAGATGCATGTTAACATGTAGAGTTGCATGGCGAGAACAAGAATCACTGGACATTTTCAAACAGCCAAGCAGAACACGACTGTGGAAAGAATGCTGTGTATCAGTGGCGCGTTTCCGCATCCTTCAGTCTGCTAGCCAGCGGGAGAAATGGGGGCAGCTAGGAAACCCACAGCCAAACAGGACCAGATTTTGATGTTAGCATGAAAACCAGGATTTGTTATAATAGCCTGGGAAGTTGACAAGACCCATTTCTAAAATAAATGCGTGGCATAATCTCACCTGATTACCATACGAAAACCATTGTTTATTTTCACCTTACACTTACGTAACTGGTAAAGATCAAGCTAATTGGATGTGACAGTTTTCACAAATTAAAATCCCCAAAATAACTTTATTAATACTACTACTACTTTTCATGCTGTAGATAAAGAATATTGGCTTAATTTTTCATTATGAACCTGTATTCAGAAAACGAATTTAGCTTCCTGTGTCTTTCAGCCTAAACAAACCCTACCTTTTTACAACGTAACAACTTGTAAAAGAACTGATTGTAGAAGATATAAACAAGGAAAAAGAAAAAAAAGATTTGAGTTAGCCACTGTTAACAAACATGTTAGGGTATCATTTTTTTATTTTTTTACTGTTATATGTATATATACATATATTTATATAAACCCATTGTAATCCGTTGCCCTTGAGTTGATTCCAACTCATAGGGACCCTAGGGGACAGAGAACTGTCCCGTAGGGTTTCCAAGGAGCAGCTGGTGGATTCGAACTGCCAGCCTTCTGGTTAGCAGCAGAGCTTTTAACCGCTGCACCACCAGGATGTATATATATATATATCCAAAAATAATATTTTTATGCAAAAGTGGATCATTCTGCTTTGTAATGTGTGTGTGCGGATTTTGTTTTTTTTTTTTTTCTTTCACTTAACCATATATCTTGAACAGCTTTCCATAAGACTACTATTTTAAGTGAGGTAAAGAAAGACTTTGAGTATCTTTTTTTAAATAGACTTTAAATGGAATATAACACCATTTAGTGGAAACTGATTCTTTCTCAAATAGACTCCGTACATAATTCTTAATACAAGAATTGAAACGACTGTTGCTCTTGTAATGTGTGCCAAAATTATTAAAATCTCAGTTTCTGGAATAAGACGTTCAGACCGAGGTTGGAGTCTCAATTCCACCCCGCTGTGTGACTCTTAGAAAATTATAGAACTGAGCCTAAGTTCAGAGTTAAGATTTTGAGATTAAGTAAGATAATGTATATAAAGTTCTTACTCCAGAAATATTATACCCATTGCTGTCAAGTCGATTCTGACTCATAGCAACCCTACAGGATAGAGTAGAACCGCACCATGGGGTTTCCAAGGAGCGCCTGGTGGATTTGAACTGCCGAACTTTTCATTAGCAGCCACGCTCTTAACCACTATGCCACAAGAACTCCACCAGAAATATAGACAATTAAAAAAAACCCGTTGCTGTCTATAGGCGATTAACATTTATTTCTTCTTCTATGCTATGTAAAAATCATTTTATTGATCCTCCCCATCTGTCACCTCCCAAAATTCCAAAGTGAATTTGATTCGGAATTGCAGTAGTAAGCTTAGGGAGATTGTCCATCTTTCTAATATTCGGTCTTCCCATTTAGGTACATGACATATTGCTTCAAGAAGTCCTTTAGTACTTTAGTAGATTCAATTCATTTTATTTTCATGTAAATACTAAACATTTCTTTCATTTTAAACAATATTGTTTTTCTAATATATTTTCTACTAATGATTGATGGCATAGAGAAAAGCTATTATATTATTTTTAGCTCATTTCATTATTAAAATATCATACTAGTTCTAGAAGTTTACCTCATCTATAAATAATGATTACTGTATACCCTCCCTTGTGATAATTTTATTTATTTCTGTTTCGTATCTTATTGCATTGGCTAGAATTCAGAAAAAATGCTCAATAACACCAGTGAGGATAGGAATTTTTGTCTTATTCTCAGTTTTAATGGGAATGCTTTCATGGACTATGAGCTATTGGTTCTGAATAAATGTTCTTTATCAGGAAAAGGCAGTCTCTCACTCCTAGTTTTCTAGGGGATTTTTCTTATTAGTGATAGATGTTAAATATTACCAAATGCTTATATAGAGCAGGAACAATGATGTTTTTGTGTTGTTTCTTTTCAGATCTATCCTTTTAATGAATTAATAAATGTCCTATTACTAAGCTGTCCCTTCTGGAATAAAGCCTGACTATTCTGTATTATTATTTTGATAGACTGCTGTATTCAGTTTGAAAATATTTTATTTATGATTTCTTGCATTGATACCCATAAGTGTAATCACTCTCTAGTTTTCATTTTTGGACTATGTTTATCAGGCTTTGATATTAATGTTAGTTTCCATCTTTTCATTTGATCTAGAATGGATAAATAAAATAAGAATAATATGTTCTTCAAAGACTAGACACGCTATCCAGGTTGCACCTTTTTTTTTAATAGTAGATGTTCATCTAATTAACTTTCCAATCTCTTTTATGAAAACTGGTTCAAGTTGTCTCTTCCCACTGCTCCTTACCCTTCCTCCTTGTTCTTATTCCTCCTCTTCTGTCTTGTTCCTCCTTTTCCTTCTCCTGCTCCTTCCTCTTTCTCCTCTTCTTTCTTCTCCTTCTCTCCCTCTTCTTCCGGTTTTAACTCTGTCATATATTTACTTTTATTTGTAGGTTTCAAAAAACTTTTTGTTTTATTTATGTTTTCTATTTTTGGTATTTAGTTTTTATCTTTATTAATTTTTGCAACATATTTTCATCTTTTAAAAACTGCTTAAGTCCAATACTTAGTTTATTTTCAGTCTTTTCTTCAGATCATTGCTTACTGCATCCCACATCTTCCCTTGGGGTTCATTTTCCTTCTTGCTGAAGTTTAATCCTTTAGGAGTCCTTTAGATGAGGATCTGTGGATTGTACATGCACTTTGTCTCTATGTGGCTGAAAATGTATTTCATCCTCATTTTGTATCACCACAGTTTAAGTAAATAGAGGATTCTAGTTCACAGTTATTTTCTCTCAGCACCGTGAAGGTGTTGTTCTATTGTCCTGTAACATCTATTGTTGCTAATAAGAAGTCTGCAATAAATCGGATGGTCAGTTTTTTGCAGTTACTCTGTTTTTCCTCTCTGGTACCTTTTATATTTTTCTCTTTTTCCTAGATATTCTGATAATTTGCTGTGATGTAAATACATGAGAATTCATTTTTATTTATTCTGTTCAGATCTCCATGTTTCTTCACTCTAAGAACTCATATATTTCTTCAATTATAGAAAGTTATCAGCCATAATTTCTTTCAGTATTGCTTCTATCTATATTTTAAAGTCTTGCCTTGTGGAACGGCTTTTATCTAGTTGAACTCTCCTTCATTTCTCCATGGCCCTTACCAGCTCTTTCATGTTTAAATCTTTTGTTTTCTTTCTGAACTATATTTTGATTGATTTCCTCAGCTCTATATTTCAATTCACTAATTCCACATTCAACTGCAATTTAGTTCCTTTGTAATCTCTCTATTGAGTATTTTTAAATTGTATTTTCAGTGCCTATATTTTTCATTTCTAGAATTTCTACCTGATTCTTATTCAAACTTGTTTTTTCTTCATATAATCCAAACATTGCCTTGTGGATTCCATTATCTCTTCGAATATTTTTTAAACGTTTATTTAAAAATCTCTTTTTAATTAATCTTTTATCTTTTGTTCCTCAAATATAATTTCTCTTGTATATTGTATCCACTAACTATCTATCATGGCTCTATCACGGCATTGGAAAATAAGAAATCCCTTTAAGCACTCTCAGAAAAGAGAAGCATAAAGTTTTGTACAGGTATTCTTAGGTTTTTCCATGCTTTAAGCTCCTGTGATCAGGGATCCCAACCCACAGACCCTAGAATCCATGGGGGGGAAGGTTTATAAGTCTATAGCCATTGAACATGGTGGTAGACTGAATAAGTAATATAAATGTACTTTCATATGTGTTTGCTTAATTTCTGCCTCTCCTGAGTGATGGTAAGTTCTATAGGTAACAGGAATCTTCTTTATCATGTTCTTTGTCATCTTCTTTGCATTCAATAAATATCATTCAATGAATGAACCAATGTACAAATTGACTAACTATTTTTAAATATAACATTAATTAATAATAGCATTAATTAACAAAGCTGTCACCTGGGAACCTTCAAAAGTTGGACAAACTTAGCAGTCTATGGCCTGTGACCCATCAGATCTCTCTCTAAGATTTATGCAAATTCAGAGCAGCTTGCATTCTCTAGTTCACTTCTGCCTTGAGGCACCTGCATCCTTATAAGTTGTCTTAGATGTTCATCACTTCAGCCCAGCATGGAACCTATCTCTTTCTTTAGTTTACACAGCTCAAATTCACTTGCATCAAGCCTTTATGAGTTCACTGTACTTTATTAAAATTTGGGGGTAGGTGTGAGAAGGTCAAAGGGAAAGAGTCATATCAGGGAAAAAATTCTTCTTCCCTTCTGCTAGCTCCTGTTTCTCTTTCCTCTCTCTCCCTTCTCACACTCTTCCTTCTTTTCATTCTCTTATAGTGTCTCCCAAATCTCCAAGTTGTTCTCTCTGTATTATGGAGAGCAATCTCCTCCTCACCAGCCAATACTCCAGTCCTCCACGTTTCCACCATTGCCCCCACATAGTCAACAGGCTACTTTCCTAAAGAGAGTTTTTTCCTGAAAAATAATACTGATGCTTACTCTTATTTTTCACTTGTGCTAACTCTTAAGATTAATTTCTCAGTCTTGTTACATTTCCTTAGATGTTTATATGATGAATGTAATACAAATTAATTTTAAAGTGTTAAATTCATAACAGCTTTTTATCATTATATACTTTGTCAAACAGCAGATATTAAAAACTTACAACCACTATTGTGTTGGCATGTCTGAGGTCATTAGTGCCCATTACCCAATATTTCCAGTTCTCTCCTCCTTCTGGGTCTTTGGTGGGGTTGCACATCCTGGCCGCCTTGTAGCTGGGTTGTGCCATGTGGCTAGTCTTGGTAAATGAGTTGTGAGTGGAAGTGATGACTGTCACTTCTGAGCCAGTCTTTAATTACCAGTTGGAGACCCTCCAGAGTTCTGCTTTTTCCTCTATTCAGCGATCAGAGATGATGGCTGTTCCATCAGTCTGGGGACTAGCATGACCACAAATGACCAGAGGTCACCACTGATTGACTCAGGATGATATGTAGTATGATCCAGAAATAAAGTTGGTGGTCCTAAGCTGCTGAAATTTGGAAGTTGATTGTCATCACCACATAACCTAGCCTATCCTAAGGGTCTATAACATCTTTGACATGAAAAGGAGCTTCTGCTGTTTGAAAATATTGTGAAGCATTTTCTGAGTAGCCAATATCCAGGGGGATCTCTGGAATCCTAGGGCAGGGGATGATCTGGTGTATAATGTGGAAGATCTTATACTTTGTTTGGATCTTCTATGCCACTCCTAGTAAATATTACAGTGACCAGCTCACTTTAAAATTTTAATTGGCTTGTTTATAGTTGGTTTCTTTCCATAAACATTTTGAAGCATCATATAAACAAAATAATTGACGAAAAGTAAATAAAATAGAAATATAAAATTAGAATTATAGAAAAAAAGGAGACTGCAAATACATTAGCCTACATAAATTCACAAATCCTAGCTCAACATGTTAATTCCAATTTGAGCTTCAAATTTGTCTCTGAGAATCCTGGCAGGCATGACAAAAAGAGAAACAGGACAAGCTACATAACTTTTATTAATGAAAAATAAACAGCATTCCAGGTTTTTTGGAGAGAGGGACAGGGGATTGTGGAGGGGTGGAAAAGCATCTTATAAAAAAGAGAAGGAAAGAAAAAGAAAGCTCCACTTCTAATTTTTGGCCTATAGAGTAAAAAGCATGTAGAATGCTCAGACTCTTGCAGGTTGCCAAGATCAGATGCTAACATACTTTGAGAAGCCACAACTAGCCACTGACCAAAATAACACATATATATATGTGTGTGTGTGTGTATATGTACTTACAATTAGTATTTAATTTTATACAAATCAAGATTGGAAACTATTCTTATTCTAATACTAAACTGACACAGAAAATCAGAAAATCTTTATGTTAATGACAGCTAAGCATTAAAGTAAAATTCAGCTCTGATCAGGGGGGGTTTATTTCCCTGGCACAAACTACAGTAAGAATTGCTACAAAACTGCAGTGCATAGCTTTTTGTCAGAGTGTCTGTGTGTGTGTGCTTGTACATGCGTGTGTTGTGTTTTAATGCAGCTGGTTCAGTTACAAATGATATCAGGAGATAATTTAAATACATTTTCAGGAAAGAGCTGTACTCTTTGGAACAACATACAGGTTAGACCAATTATAGTTAAGTGCTTCAGTCACTAGCATGTGTTTAACACTTGAAACTTTCAAGACTTAGTATGTTCAGATTGTTTAGGTTAGCACTTTTTTGTGTGCTAACAAAGCATAAAAAAGACAAGAATTCTAACTTAAATTTGATTTGTTTGTATGTTTCCTGAAGGAGAGGTTGCTGAGTAGCAAAGAACTTGTTTTTGTTTTTCTTTTTCCATTTCTTTAAATCATAGAGAGCACAGTGGACTCTCTCACTTGGCCTTTCTGGCATCCATTTGCCCATCCTCTAGTATCAATACCTTGATTTTTCTTTGGAAAACCACCTTTCCTCCATTCTTGGTCCACACGATTTGAGTGAGCATTGCTGTTGTTGGCTCCAACTCATGGAGACCTTAACATATAACAGACAAATGTTGCCTGGTCCTAAGCCATGTTCGTGATCGTTGGTATATTTGAGTCCATTTTTGTGGCTATTGCATCAATCCACCTCATTGACAGTTTCCTTTGTTTTGGTTGACCCTCTACTTTACCAAAAATGATGTCCTTTTCTAGCGATTTGTCTTTCCTGATGATGTGTCCAGTAAGTGTATTGAAGTCTCAACATCTTCTCTTCTAAGGGAACTTTGGTTGTATTTCTTCTAAGACTGATTTGTTCATTCTTCTGGCAGTCCACAGTATATTCAATATTGTTCACTAACACCACAGTTCGAATGCATCAACTCTTCTTCTGTCTTTTTTTTTACTATCCAACTATTGCATGCATATGAGGCAGTTTAAAAGGCCATGGCTTGGATCAGATGCATCTGAGTCATCGAAGTGACGTCTTACCCCAAACTCCAGTACTGGACAAGTGACCTAGGCTATTTGTTTCAGGGGTGTCATGGATTGAAATATGTCCCTCTCAAAATGTGTGTATCAATTTGGCTGGGCCATGATTCCCAGTATTGTATGATTTTCCTATATATTGTAAATCCTGCTTCTGTGATGTTAATGAGGGAGCATGGGTGGCAGTTGAGTTAGTAAAGCAGTACTCAATCTATAAGATTGGATTGTGTCCTGAGGCAATTTCTTGAGATATAAAAGAGAGAGGTGAGCCAAGAGACAGGGAGACTTCATATCACCAAGAAAGCAGTGCCGGGAGCAGAGCAACACCAAGAAAGCAGTGCCGGGAGGAGAGCACGTCCTTTGGACCCAGGGTCCCTGTGTGGAGAAGCTCCTAGTCTGGGGGAACATTGATGAGAAGGCCAACAGAGAGAGAAGGCCTTCCGCTGGAGCTGACACCCTGAATTTGGACTTTTAGCCTACTTTACTGTGAAGAAATAAACTTCTCCTTGTTAAAGCCATCCACTTGTGGTATTTCTGTTATAGCAGCACTAGATAAATAAGACAAGGGGTATAACTCAGCAGAACCCAGAAGAGTCCTGAACTACTGCTAGCAGTACTGAGAAAGAGGTGCGTCTTCTTCTCTGTGGTTTTGAAGTTGATATGATGTAAGCCTACGGTTGCCAGAGACCATTTTGAGGGAAGAGTCAGCTAGAGAATGAAAACAACAGGGGGTAAAGTGCTAACGGCAGAGAAAGACAGAATGCCAATGACATTATCTGAGTGCTCGATCTAGCTGTGTCTGACTCCAAACCAAACCCACTGCCACAGAGTCGATTCTAACCCCTAGCAACCCTGTAAGACAGAGCAGAACTGCCCCATAGGGTTCCCAAGGGATGGCTGGTGGATTTAAACTGACGACCTTTTGGATAGCAGCTAATCTCTTAACCACTGTGCCACCAGGGCTCCTATGTTTGTGTTGGACTAGATTTTTTTTTTTTTTTTTTTTGAGTGAGCCAATAAATTCCCTTTATTTCTTAAATAACTTTCCTGTCATTTTAATTACTAGTTCATTTATTCAGCAAATATTTTTTAAAGTACCTAATGTGAGCGAGGTATTATTTAAATGTTGGAGATAAAGCAGTGAAGAAAACAAAGTCCTGCCCTCATAGAACTTATATTGGTGAACGAGTAACAAACAAATATATGAATAAACACTTAAGGTAGTGCCAGGTATTGATGTGGCTCATGAAGAAAAATAAGGCAGGATAATGGGATAGTAAGTGATGCGGAATAGTGTAAAAAGAGCAGTTAGGGAGAGCAGAGAAGAGACCTGAAAAGGCAAGAGTAAAACTCCCTGTAAGTATTGGGGAATATTATTTAGGCAGAAGGAAAGAAAGTTCAAACTAAGAAGGGAAAATACTGTATGTTTGAGGCCACTGTGGAGTGGCTGACACAAGGAATGACAATATTTCTTTCAGTGGCTCTCTGACCCACCATTTATTCAGTTTTCACCGTATGTAAAACCAGTTAGTGCTATTAGCAGTTTAAAAAAAAAAAAAAAACACCAAACCCTTTGCTGTGCAATCATTTCTGCTGGGTGGGTTCAGATCACCAACCTTTCCATTAGTAGCTGAGCATAAACAGTTTGCACTACTCAGAGACTAATTAACAGTATAGCTAGAACTTAAGCAAAAACAGGACATGACAAAACAGAGAAAACTGTGAAACAAATTAGATGTTTGAACATACATATTGCGTTATTCAACAAGTAGTAGATCCAGAAAGATGTAAAATTTTTGTTGACTTCAGTTTTATGACTAACTCCTACGAGGAGTGCACTTTGTCTGGTTTTGCCCACAAGGCTGGAAGTCCTGAGGGGGTCATTTTGACGCTACCAGTACCAAGACAAGTTGCCATCAAGTTGACTCTTGCTCATAGCCACCTTGTATGTTTCAGAGTAGAACTGTGCTCCACAGGGTTTTCAATAGCTGATATTTTGGAAGTAGATCATCAGGCCTTTATTCCAAGGCACCTCTGGGTGGACATGAACCTCTAGTCTTTCAGCTAGCAGCCAAGCACATTAACCATTTGCATCACCCAGGGACTCCATTTTGACACTATTGTGTGATTATTTAACACTGCCAGTTTTTGCTCCTTGGTGGTTTTACTGCCACCAATTAGACAACTTTGATTTTTTTCAGCCAATTTCTTTATCCATTATCTGTGGACTTTATCAGAGTTTCCTGTAAAATGTAAGAGAGGGCAATGTACTCAGATGAGGGAAGTTCGGTGGTGTCATGCTTGGTATGTTCCGAGCGAAAGCGTGCATGTGTAGATGAAGGGCTTGGTGAACATTAAGGGTTACTTATTGGAGTGAAAAAGATACAATCAAGAATTTTTTTGCCAAAAGAAGAAAATACCCAATGTTTTCATACAAACTTAATACCTTTCTCCCTAAAAAATAAACTATAAAACTTTCATTTCTGAACTGTTTCTTCTGAGTTCTTACAGTCACCAACAATGCAATACCACAGAGCACCAAGCCATGTGTGTAACAAAGTCCTCCTCTATCAGTAATGCCACAACTCACTCTTTGCATTTTAATATGTAGTCACACCTCACTTAGTTGACTGAGAAAAGTACATTTTTTAAAAAATTTTGTGAATTGAGCTGAAGTATACAGAGGGGCTGATTTAGCAAATAAAATGACTATCTCAAAATAATGGAGTCTAAAAAAATTAATTAAAAAAGTAATGGAGTCAAAATGTTAGAGTAAAAAATTGGAGTCTAAATGTCACGTGTTCCTCTGAGCACCAAAATTTTGATCCCAATTGTCAGGTATTGTAGACTCATTCCAGGTATTCATCTATCTATAAAAGTGTTTCCCAATATAAATAACTTGTTTCTCAGTTAAATAGATTTGGAAAATATTGAGTTAAAACAAAGTTAAATGGGTTTCTTTTCTCAGACGATTTTATATGAATTATAAATCGCCAAAAGGAAGAACTATAAGACACGGCTTTTTTCTTGCAGAATATTTCATGTGAATTTAGTAGAATATATTCTGGGAAATGTTGATCATCTAGAGCAAATGTAGAGTAGTATTTTAACTTGGGGTTTTAATCATATGAAAAGATGTTCAATTCTTCTACAATAAGAGTAATGCAAATTAAAACTAAAATGAGACACCATTTTTTAGCTCCTAGATGGGCAATATGAAAATTAAGATAGCACACTATATTGTTAGGCCGTGGGAAAACAGACATGCTCATACAATATTTGGGATATAAATTAGTACATATTCTTTGGATGGCAAAATGTCAAAATATATCAAAACACAAGTGCACATTCCCTTTGACCAAGTAATTCCACTTCCAGGAATCTATTTAACACATTTACTTGCACCTTTGTGAAATAATGTATATATAAAGTTATTCACCTCTTTATGGTTTGCAATAGCAAAGATTGGAAACAACTTAAATGTCCATAAATAAGGACTGTATAGAGAAATTTTAGAATATTCATATAATGGTATAGTATGTAGCTGGAAAAAAGAAAAAGGCATTACACTTTTGGTAATAGGGGATTAGTTTATAGCAGACCAAACCTCCCACCAAGAACAACTAGAATAGCTGGATTTTAAAAAAAGTTTGAAGGCAACAGAGAGCTACCAAGGCAGCCAGGATTTGGATAGCCAAGATCTTGAAGAAAAGAAAAACTCCTTGAGACGACTCAAGACAATTGCCATTTTCAAAGAGGCAATGAAACTGAGAAAATGAGCAAAAAAAGACTGCTAAGAGACAGAGAAACTAAGCAGCACTTTCAGCAATCTCAAGACATGGTGGAAAATAAAGGGAGGGCATTCAGAGGCACTAAGACATCCAGGATCTGAGGATCCAAGAAAAGGGAAGTAGAGAGAAGTGAGCCTGACAGTGCATGAAGTTTTTCCCCTTGAAGAATTCACATATCCTTAATAGGCTTGACCAGGAAAAGCCATTCTGAGTGCGTTAACTGTTTGTACCACCCAGGGACTCCAGTTTACTTCCATTTAAAAAGTAACAAAAGAAAAAGAAAAAGATGAAGAAGAATAAAATGTTTATGTAATATGGAATAATCTCTTAGATATATTGTTACAGGAGAAAACGAGAATTCAGAAGAGTATATATGCTATCTACCAATTGTGTTAAAAAAAAAAAAAGCGTGTGTGTGTTTGTGTTCGGAGGGGTCTTCATGTGTTTCTGTACTTACATGTATGTGCATAGTTTATAACTTTAAATATACACAGGAAACTAGTAACACTGCCTCCAGGAGTAAAATGGATAGCTAGGGGATGAGATGGGAATAGAGAAATAATTTTCATGGCACACTTTTTTGAATTTTGAATCATGTAAATTTATTCTCTTTTTTTAAATTTAATAACAGAATTAAACTTTAACCTATAACTTAGGTTTTCTATTATAAAAAAAATTTTTTTTGAGGAAGTAATTGATGTAAGAAATACTAGAAAGAAATGCCCAGCCATATGATATCAAGAGGTAGGATTTGGTATGAAAAATAAAATATTGTACTACTTTCACAGCTGTAACTTGTCACCAAATCTGAAATCAAGAAAAGACAGTCATGGGATTTTAATTATTTTAAAGAGATTTATATTGACTTGCCCTCAACTTTTATGGAATTAGAAAGGATTTTTAGAGTCCACAGAATAGGCTAGATTACTGGCAAAGATGATAAAGAAGAAAGAAATTTGAAACTCCAAATTAGGAGAAGGGGCGTATTCAAAGAGATAGTCTAATTGGTGCTCGTTCGTAAGATTATGAATCAGAGTATAATTGAAATCCTTAAGGATTAGTGGAGAATTCATCAAATTTTTTCAAAGTAATCAAGAAAATGCTTTCTCTCTTTAAAAAAAAATTATTTTCATGGTTAATTCTGGAAGGAAAATTTTCTTGGCTGGAGAGACCAAGAGACACCCCTCTTATTGCATTGAGCTTACCTTCCCCCTTCATTTTTATTTGTTTGTAGCATCACTTCTGCTGCTACAGTGGTGTTGGGCCCCAGCCCTTGTTGGACATCTCTACTTTCTTGATACTTGCACTATCCCCAAGGGCAAAGACCCCTCATACTGCAATCCCCAAAGTTTTACTGCCATTTGGATATCTTAACTCTTCCCCTACCAAAAGCACAAAAACAACAGAGAATATCACATCTTAAATGCCACATAGTCCCTGTTTTCTGACAGCAAAGCAAACTTCTTTCCCAGGTAGCTGGCACCAGAAATTCTTCAGGTGAGTCTCTGACTCCAATCACATAGATACCTATGAGAGAGCAGAGTAACCTAATTTGAGGCAAAAAATCATAGAATTCATATAATAAAAATTAAATATACATTTTTTTTTACTGAAGAGTTGTATGGCATTCTTTTAAGTTTGTTGTCATAGAAAATTAAAATATGTCTAAAATAAAATTTTTTTTTTAAGGGAGGGAGAAGCAGGGTTACTAAGATATAAATTAAACTGCTTATGACTTATAATTAGGTAATGTTAGGTTATGTTGCACAACAAATAAACTTCTAAAATCTCAGTGGCTTAAAAATGCTTTATTTCTCATTCATACAAAGCCCAGTGTGAGTGAGCATGCTGTCCTGGGTGACTTTCTTTTGACCTATGACTCAGGGACCCAGGCTCTTCCCACATCAAAGCTATGTCACCAGAAACATGTAGCCTCCAGTGTCACCATGGCAGGGAAAGAGAGGGAAGAATTGTGACTCGGAAGTGGCTCTTAACCACCGTGCTCTAGAAGTGACACACATCACTTCTATTCAAAGCTGATTGGCCATAAGGCAGCCCCAATCTAATTGCGTGGGAAGCTGGGATATGTACAGCATGCATAGATATTTGGTGAGCACTAACTCACTATCTCTGCCGCGTGACTTTAGCCTGGTAGCCTGGGGAAAGCAAGCAATGCATACACTGACTCATTTAATTCTCATAGTCATCCCATAAGGCAGGTGCTATTATTATTATTACCATTTTGCAGATATGGAAAGTAAGGCACATTGAATTCAACTAAATTGCCCAAAGTCATATAGACTTTAAGTGAAAGAGCTAGGATTCAAATTTAGAGAGTCTGGCTTCAGAGCCTGTACTTTTGACTCCTGTATTCCATTGCTTTCTGCATGGAAGTCAGTGTATGAGGGCTAAGAAATCACCAACACACTGGCCAATCATCTTTTTGAATGGGTCAGATAAAAGGTTGGTGGGTCTGAGATTCTTTCAATCACAGAAAAGTTTCAGAGCGTATATTTGATTTGAAATGTTCAACTAGACTCTCTAAACTGCCGGGGAAAAAACAAAACATGTAACTGTTGAATCTTACTCTTTGCTTCAGCTGTATAGGCTTGGCCTTGAGGTTCCCTGAGGAATTTTGGAATTAAAGTCCACAGTGTATTTTCTCACCATCACCCTCTTCACTCAGGTTGTTCCGGTGCAGAGCACGTGAATGGTGCTGAATCTAAGGATAATTGCTCAGACTTAATGAGAAGTGAAAAAAATTCACATTTTTAAAATTTCAAGTGCCATTCGTTTCTATACCCTCTAGATATCTGTGCAAAATTGATCGTAATCGCAATTTAAAATAACATTTGATAAATATTTAAAAACAAAGCGATAATGTCATTGAACAGCAACTGGCCTTATGATCCATTCCAAAGAGTTACTTTTCGAAGCTCCAAACCAGGTAAACAGACCCTATTTCTTTTACTGGTTACAAATAAGGTTGACTTACGTTTTCAGGGTTCAAAAGAATTGTTCAACTTTTCATTCCATCTAAGAAACTGAAATCCATGATGTCAAATCTGAACATATTTCTTTTGCATGATCAACTATATATGTTTGAAGAAAATGGCACTTCTACAAGAAATAGCTTATTAGACAGTGTTTAGCATAAGATTTTCTATTGTGTTGTTGTTAGGTGCCGTCAAGTCGATTCCGATTCATAGCGACCCTGTATACAACAGACTGAAACACCGCCCAGTCCTGCGCCATCCTCACAATCCTTGTTATGCTTGAGCCCATTGTTGCAGCCACTGTGTCAATCCATCTCATTGAGGGTCTTCCTCTTTTCCACTGACCCTCTACTTTACCAAGCATGATTTCCTTCTCCAGGGGCTGATCCCTCCTCATAATATGTCCAAAGTATGTGAGAAGTCATCTCGCCATCCTTGCCTCTAAGGAGCGTTCTGGTTGTACTTCTTACAAGACAGATTTGTTCATTCTTTTGGCAGTTTTTCTAGAACTACTAAAATTCATGGATTTTTCAATGCAAACTAGTTTTTAAGCTATGAGTTTTGATACACTCAGCCTAGTGAATGGGTAGGGGTCAAGGAGGAGTTGCCATGTCTAGAACAGGTGTTTCTGTAACACATTAGTTGTGACACAGTAGTTGGAATTTTTGCAATTCACATTAGTCCTCAAATTCAGTCCTTTGCCTGCCTCTACCTCTTGTCCAACTGTCCTCAAGACTCAGCTAAAGATTTCTCCTCTGAAAGGTCATAGAAGCTCCACAGACACATCCAAACTGCCTGAAGGACAGAATTGCTGGACAGAGGGCTGTGGGGACCATGGTCTCGGGGAACATCTAGCTCAATTGGCATAACACAGTTTATAAAGAAAATGTTCTACATTCTACCTTGGTGAGTAGTGTCTGGATCTTAAGTGCCTGTGAGCAGCCATCTAAGATACTCCACTGGTCTCACCCCTTCGGCAGCAAGGGAGAATGAAGAAAACAGGATACAAGGGAAAGACTAGTCCAGAGGACTAATGGACCACAACTATCACGGCCTCCACCAGACTGAGTCAAGTACAACTAGATGGTGCCCGGTTACCACCACTGACTGCTCTGACAGGGATCACAACAGAGGGTCCCGGACAGAGCTGGAGAAAAATGTAGAACAAAATTCTATCTCATAAAAAAAGACCAGACTTATTGGTCTAACAGAGACTGGAGAAACTGTGAGAGTATGGCCCCTGGACACCCTTTTAGCTCAGTAATGAAGTCACTCCCAAGGTTCACCCTTCAGCCAAAGATTAGACAGCCCCATAAAACAAAATGAGATTAATGGGGCACACCAGCCCAGGGGGAAGGACTAGAAGGCAGGAGGGGACAAGAAAGCTGGTAATAGGGAACCCAAGGTTGAGAAGGAACAGTGTTGACATGTTGTGGGGTTGTTAACCAGTGTCATAAAACAATATGTGTACTAACTGTTTAATGAGAAACTATTTGTTCTGTAAACCTTCATATAAAATACAATAAAAAAATTAATAAATAAAAATAAAAATAAATTTTTTAAAGATTTCTCCTCTGTAAATTCCTCTTCGATTCTTCAAGGAACTTTTTCACTATGCTGACATTATCTTTTGCACGTATCACCGTTAGAGCAATTGTCTTCATGCATCATACTGGTCTCCCTGGTAGACTGCAGGTAAGTTCACTGAGGGCAGGAAACATGACTTTTATGTTTTTAAACTTAGGACTTTTTAAGCCTTAAGTTCTGACACATTATAGATGCTTTTATTAACTTCTATATTGTTTATGAATGAATTAAATTTACAGTTAAAAATAAGAAAAATCACATTTGGAAAATACAGTTGGTTTTTTTGAACTCTCTTTTAGCTTTCTCTACAATAAATAACAGTTCTGACTGTGGGAAACTTTGCTTATATACTAATACTGGGTTCTCTTTCAGCCAATTGAAAAGATGCAAGATTGGCATATGACCATTGATAAATATGCATTAATTTATTCCTGGTGATTTTACATGTACTTGGGTGGATGCCCACTGACATATCCCATAAGATAATGCATCATCTTCCCAAAGAAGCCTTGAGCGCTCTAATCAGTACTTACCTCTTTAATTAGTACCTACACCCCATCTCCTGTGGCACTGCAAACCTCCAGATGCGACTCTTTTTCCACAACAATTGTTACTTACTATTGTACTCTATAATCTATGTATTTATCGTATTTAGTTTACTGTCTGTGTCTGTTGTGTTCTCTTATGTATCCTAAGCACTGAGAACAGTGCCTACCTAGCATGTTTGATGATGGATGAATGAATGAATGAATGAATAACTTGCATGAGTGCTCCCTGGACTTTATATGATTCTTTCTCAGGGACACTTTCTCCAGTCCTGCAGAAAGTTCTCTGAAAACAGCAGCCTCTACCTCCAGTGTGGACCTGCTTCTGCTCCAACTGACACAAGGATCAACCTCCTCACATCCTTCAGTGGACTGTACGACTCTGGTCTCTTTTTTCCAATGTCACTTCATCCCTGGAAGGAAGCCTCCTGAATGGAGTTCTTTTTAAATAACCTGCAGCCTTGTACCCTCCCATATGACTCATGGCTAGTACATGGGAAATATGCCTCTTTCTTCTGTGTTCAGAATCCCTGTTGGTGCAGTTAATGAGCTCAGCTGCTAACCAGAGGTGCCTCAGAAGAAAGGCCTGGCCATCTACTTGCAAAAAACAGCCACTGAAAACTCTATGGAGCACTGTTCTACTTTGACACACGTAGGTTCGTCATGAGTCAGAACTGACTTGGTAGCAACGGGTTTTTGGTTCTGCCTTCAGCAGAGGTGCAACTTGTTTTCAATGCACCTCTCCTGTTTGCTCCTGCTGCTAGACAGATGGTTCCAGCCAGTCTTTCAACTCAAGTCTCCTCAGCATGTAGCAACACCAACTCCCTCATCTCCAGGCTACAGGTATCAAGCTCTTTAGGCCTTTCATGAGAGGCATTTGTAGAAGGAAGAGTCTTCTCTCATATGAGGGTGAGGCACAGTGGGAATGAAATAAATCACTAAAAATGTCTCTAACAATCTATGCCCTGGCCTCCTCAGCCTCTATTCTATGTTTGGGCAACACCTTTTACAAGTCTTGTACATTTGGGACATATTCCTATGGATCAGAGTGGGGTAGGGCGAATGGAGAATGTCCAGCACATTCCCAACCTTCAAGTTCTTGGACCCCACAGTGGACAAAGGAACATCTTTGCCCTCAAAGACTTAGTCCTAGAGTGAGACAAGGTGAGAGAACATGAATGCTGTTCATGGGAGGTCTACTTTTTGTTCCCCAGGGAACAGTTTCCTTAAATTTATTTTAGCTTCTAAATGGAAAGTGAACTCTGCTTCAAAGTTAGGAACTTTCAAAGCAGTAAAATGTTTCAGATGCCAAGTGGTACTTCTGGGCCAAGTTGCGGAAGTAGTACAGTGTCTTTCTCAACCTCTTTCCCCATTGGCAGAGGAAAGAGCAGAGATTCCCAAGGCTCCAGCAGATGAAGTCACAAGATGGGAGGAGAGGGTCCCTGAATCAAGGGGTCACCACATTATCCTGCTGATCATGAACAGCTGCACCAGACTGCTAGGTGAGCAAGAAATAAAGTTCTATTGTGTTAAGCCACACACACACACACACACACAGATATGGAGGAACTTATGATGTATGCATCTGGGAGAAAAAGTCCACAGACTGATCTTGAAACCAAGCTTCAGAAATAGAAATCTAGAGGGAAATCTAAATGGAAAGGACTAAGAAACCAGATGGAGGATGGAGAGAAATTTCCAGAAAACAGGAGAGAACTGGCATTAGCCTCCAACCATTACAAAGAGTATATATTGGGAAAATAAAGGGTAGTAGGAGGCAGAAATGCCTAAAAGACCAGGTGCTACTCATTAGGAAAACTAGGCATTTCAATAGTCCTGGGTATCCATGGTAGTATCCACTGGGGAAAACATTGACGAATGGGGATTCCAGAACACTTAATTGTGCTCATGCGGAACCTGTACATGGGCCAAGAGGCAGTCGTTCGAACAGAACAAGGGGTTACTATATGGTTTAAAATTAGAAAAGGTGTGCTGCAGGGTTGTATCCTTTCGCCTTACTTATTCTATCAATATGCTAAATAATCCAAGAAACTGGGCTATATGAAGAACACAGCATCAGGACTGGAGAAAGACTCATTAACAACATGCGTTATGCAGATGACACAACATGGCCTGCTGCAAGCGAAGAGGACTTGAAGCACTTACTGATGAAGAGAAAAGACTACAGCCTTCAGGATGGGTTACATCTCAACATGAAGAAAACGAAAACCTTCACAAATGCATCGATAAGCATCATCATGGTAAACGGAGAAAATGTTGTCGCTGTCAAGGATTTCACTTTACTTGGATCCATGATCAATGCCCACGGAAGCAGCGGTCAAGAAATCAAATGACATAATACTGCACTGGGTGAATCTGCTGCAAAAGATCTCTTTAAAGTGTTAAAAAGCAAAGATGTCACTTTGAGGACTAAGATGCGCCTGACCCAACCCATAGTATTTTCAATCGCCTTATATGTATGTGAAAGCTGGACAATAAATAAGGAAGACTGAAGAATTGATGCCTTTGAATTATGGTGTTGACGAAGAATAATATACCATGGACTGGTAGAAGAATAAACAAATCTGTCTTAGAAGAAGTACAGCCAGAATGCTCCTTAGAAGCCAGGATGGTGAGACTTCGCCTCAGGTACTTCGGACATGTTATCAGGAGGGACTAACCCCTGGAGAAGGACATCATGCTTGGTAAAGTCAGTGAAAAAGATTGACGTGGTAGCTGCAACAATGGGCTCAAACACAGCAATGATTTTGAGGGTGGCCCAAGACCTGGCAGTGTTTCGTTCTGTTGTATATAGGTTCGCTACTAGTTGGAACCATCTTGACAACATCTAACATACCATAACCTATTAAAAAATTACTTATTCTTTATTTGAAGTTCAAATTTAACTGGGCATCATGGCAACTCTATGTACAGATGGTCTGGTACTCATATCGAAATAAGGGCTGCTTGCTACTTATTGTTCTTTTCTTGGGCTTTGAGCCTCAAACAAAGAACAAGTTTCATTTTAATATCTCATAATAATACCAAATAAGTCAATCCACTGGACAACATACTAAACTATATAGTACATAGTACACATTATCTTTTATCTCATCTGTATTATTCTTTGCTCCCCAGTGTGGCTAAAGAACTAGGCTACTAACCAAAAGATCAGCAGTTTGAGTCCACCAGGCCCTCCTTGGAAACCCTATAAGGCAGTTTTACTCTGTCCTATAGGGACGCTATGGGTCAGAATCGACTTGACAGCATCGGGTTTGGTTTGGGTTCTATATCCATTCAACCAGAACATGAGCCCCTTAAAAGCACATACTTTTATTTATTTTTGTGTTTTCATTTACTAGAATAGGTTTATCAAGATGCCATTTTTCTAAAATTCAAACCTTTAGGAGGAGTCATATTAATTTTCTTTTAAATGGTGAAAGTAAGCATGAATAATACTGGCCTTTAGAATCTCCCGGGCAAATTTTTCTCTTTAATGGAGAATTGCTTGTCCAAATATTTGGAGCAGTTACAAGCCTTTTATTTTTTGGGAAGTGCCCTGGTTCACCTGCAGGTGTCCTTAAAGACCTGTCTGTGAAGAGATCACTGCCTTGCCAGGGCAAAGAATGAAGCTGTGGCTTCTGAAATAAAAAAACGAAAACAGACAAGCAAAAAACCCATCATATCAGTTCCCCTAAAGTCAGTTTTGACTCATGGGGACCCCGTGTGTGTCAGAATAGAATTGTGCTCCATAGGGTTTTCAATGGCTGATTTGTTCAGAAGTAGATCGCCAGGCCTTTTCTGACCTGAGGTGCCTCTCTGTGGGCTCGAACCTCCGACCTTTACGGTTAGCAGCCAAGCACTTAACCATTTGTGTCACCCAGGGATTCCATTAAATAAACAGATCTGCTCTCAATGGCACACAGACGCTCCCAATTTCTATTAAAATAGCTATGAACACACTCAAAGATAAAAATTCGTAACACCGGTGAAAACTAGAACAATGAGCTTGTTTTCAAAATCTAGGAGAATCTGACTCTAAGGCCATTACTCAACAGCACCATGCCGCATGGGGGGCCCCTTGTGCTGAAGAACCCTGTACAGTTGAGAGAAGGAAGAGGAACACTTCATTTCTCCTCCACTATCCAACGCTTAGCTGAGGAACCCACCAACTGTACCTACCAAAAAACTAGTGAGCTAGTCCTTCACTGACTTCATGGTATTTGTTTAGGACAGCCAGGTTGTAATTTCTGATTTTACTCACCCTCACCTCATCCCCTTCTACACCCAAAGATTGCAACTCCTCACAAAATACCTGGGCAGGCCTTAGGTTGTGGGCTACCAGCATAGTAGTGTCCATAAATAAAGCATGATGGGCCTGAGAGAAAATAGAAATAGAAGCAGTGAAAACCAGAGTCTATAGTTTGTCAGAGTCCATCTGTTCCATGTGCTAGAAAGCCGGCGGCAGACGTAGGAGTGGATCCCATTTCTGTCTGAAAGAGCAGAACCAGACAGGAAATGTATGAGGCACTGTGCTCACCAACCTACAATCCATCTGTACCTCCAGGAAAGAGATTCAGCCACTGCAGAAGTGGTCAGAGCAGAGGGCCAGGGCATCCTCCCACCCGCTTACTGTTTGAGAATGGAGAAGCCTAAAAAGTTGGGGAACTTAAGGAGTTTATAGAGAATCCCTGGGGTAGTGCCAATGGTTAAAGTACTTGGCTACTAAATAAAAGATTGGAGATTCAAGACCACTGAGAGGTGCCTCAGAAGAAAGACCTGGTGATCTACTTCCAAAAAATCAGCCACTGAAAACCCTATGGAGCACAGTTCTATTTTGATACATACAGGATCACCATGAGTCAGAGACGACTCAATGGCAGCTGGTGGTGGTGATCGTGAACACCTTACAGAAGATTCAGATAGAGGATACCTCTAGAAATTTTCACTCAAGCAGAAGAAAAAAATTTTAAGTTGTTCTTCTCAATAAATAATGAAATAAGGGCTCTATCAAAAAGAGAAAGAAGGTCCATGAGAAAATAGACTTAAATGCATTAAAATGAGAAGAAAGGGCTTGTTGAAAAAGAGAAATGCTGTAAGCAAACTTTCAGCATTTCAAAAAGCAGAATTAAACCCTCATTTAGAGTAGAGATAGCAGAACTGGTACTAAAATAATTGAATAATTAATGTGGAGGACACATTTGAGAATTCATTATCGAATAAAGAGGGGAAAGATAAAGATGGAAATGGTGAGAGAAAAAATGATGGATCTGGAAACTTAAAACAAAGATCTAACTTAAGATCTAAGTGAAGTATGTGAAAAGTTGTTTGGTCAATTAAAATCTGATAGGTCAAAACTGAAGAATTTGTTCTACAGAAGGCAGCATGGCAACATTAACAGAAAGAGGATAGATAGGCTGAGAGAAGATATCTGTGATGCCTAAAACCATCTAGAACAGCAAGGAAAAATGATTGAATGACCCAAAAAGGAAAATGGGCAAAGGATAGGTAGAATAAATTCACAAAAGGGAAAATCCAAATGGCTAATAAGCATATGAAAACATGCTCAGCCTTACTGAAAATCACAGAAATGCAACTTAAAATAAGACACTACTCTTTATCCCTCTGAATGGCAAACATAGGAAACTTAGATAATATAAAGTGCTGGCAAGGATGAGAACAACGAGTAGGACTGTAGATGCATTTCTGGAGTGCAACCCGACAGTGAATTTAACTGTGAATATCTCTGTGATTCACGAATTAGCTGAAGAAGAAGCAGAAGAAGGTGGAGGAGGAGAAAGAAGCAGGGAAAGAGGGCAAAGGAAGGAAGACAGGGAGAGAAGGAGGGAGGAAGGATGATGGGAAAAAAATGATAGCTGATCCTGAAGAAGAAAGTAGAATAACTTGAATAGAATTAGTAGGTGTAAACTATAATTATCTTTATTTTCTTCTTACTTTTCTGTAATTTTCATTTTTAATAATTTATTTTATAATATATATGCATTATACATGAATTTTATAATATATTATACATAAATGTCAGAAAATAAGTTATTTTTAATTGTCCCTAGTCCCACCACTGGAGGTTTACAGCTACTGTTAACATTTGGTATATTTCCTTTGGAAAATTTTCTGTGCATAAGCACTTTCCCAAATCATTATTCTTCAAAAAAAATGATTTCATCATTTTAAAGGTTTGCATAATGTTACATTAATTGAATGTACCATAATAATTTCTAAATTTGTCCTCATTATAGAAAATGTATGCTATTTCCAAAATTTAAAATTACAATTAAATAATTTTTATGTAACTTTCATAACCATTCCGAATTACTTATTTTTTACCATGCATTCATAGAGGTAGAATAACTGTGTTTTTACATTGTTAACACTCTTTATTACACATTACCCAATTGCCTTCAAGAATAATTAATTACACAAGTTAGTACTTTCTCCTACTGTATGAAATCTCCACTTAACTTTACCCACTGTGTATTTTTAAAAGTCTGTGACAATTTAATCAGTGAAGAATATAATAACATTATTTGAATTTGCCTTTTTTTAATAGTGATGTTTTAAAATTTTGCATTTACAGGCCATCTATTTCTTCTGATCTCAGAAAATTCTACCAAATCTGAGCTTAAGCAACATCTTCTCATGGGGCTCTGATGACTCGACTCACAATTGCCATCAGCACCTCACCTCACCTTCATCCAAGCTCCCAATTCCCTTTATCCAGCACTGTTTTTTCCTTTCCCATAGCAATTACCACCTTCTGTATAAATTTATGGGAGCCCTGGTGGCACAGTACTTACATGCTCGGCTGCTAAACAAAAGGTCGGCAGTTCGAATCCACTAGCTGCTCCTTGAAAACCCTGTGGGCAGTGCTGCTCTGTCCTATAGGGTCCCTATGAGTCGGAATATACTTGACAGCAATGGGTGTGGTTTGTGTTTGGTTTGGTTGGTTGGTATACTTTATAATTTACTTATTTATTGTTTCTTTTTTTTTCTTAATTTCCTGTGTGGCTATCTCCTCCAGTTATAATGTAATATTCCCAAGAGCATAGATCATTGCATGTTTTGTTCATTGATATTGGTGAGATTCTAGAAGCTGGCCTGGCTCATCGTAGGCTTTCAATAAATGTTTTGTTTTGCTTTATTTTGTTTTGATGAATATTACAAAAGTGAAAAATTTTATCTCTATTTCTCTTAGCTCTCCTATGTTTTGCTTCTTTTAAACTTAAATTTTTAATCTTTTGGGACATTGTATACAGCATGAAATGAGAAACTAAATTTAATATTTCTTTCAAATTGCTACCCAATTTCTGCAGCAACATTGCCCATTCCCACATTTACTTGTGTATCTATCTTTATCTTACATTAAGCCTTTATGTATAAAAGTGCCTTTTTTATATTCTCTTTTGGATTATTCTTTCATGGTATGGTATGGTTTTAAGATTTATAGTTTTTAATACATTTAAATAACTGACATTGCTGGTTTCCCTTAATTGCCCTTCTCTATTATTTTTTATTGACTATTTTTACCCATTTATCTTTCAATTAAACTTTAGAAACACTTTATCAAGTTCCAAATCCACTAGGATTTTGAATAGCGTGATGTTTAATTTGTTTGCGAAGAAATGATGAAGTAAAAAAAGAGCTGAACAGAAGAATTCAAAGAGTAGCTCGAGAAGACAAAATAAAATATTATAAAGAAATGTGCAAAGACCTGGAGTTAGAAAACCAAAACGGAATAATACCTTGGCATTTCTCAAGCTGAAAGAACTGAAGAAAAAATTCAAGCCTCGAGTTGCTGTTTTGAATGATTCTATGGGCAAAATATAGAATGATACAGAAAGAATCAAAAACAGATGAAAGGAGTACACAGAGTCACTGTACGAAAAACAACTGGTCAATGTTCAACCAATTTAGGAGGTAGCATATGGTCAAGAATTGTCAGTATTAAAGGAAGAAGTCCAAGCTCCACTGAAGGCATTGGCGAAAAAACAAGGCTGTAGGAATTGACCAACTCGATGGCACCTAACAACAACATGTTTAATCAATTTCTTTTTTTTTTTTTTTCCTGAGTTACTTTATCTTTATTTTTTCTTATTGTGCTTTAAGTGAAAGTTTACAGCTCAAGTTAGTTTCTCATACAAAAATTTATACACTCCAGATTTCCCATGTCCATTCAACCAGCTCCTGTCCCTTTCTGCCTTCTCATCTCGCCTCTGGACAGGAACTGCCCATTTAGTCTCATGTATCTACTTGAACTAAGAAGCACACCTGAACACAATTTATGTGTTATAGTCTAGTCTAATCTTTGCCTGAAGAGTTGACTTTGGGAATGGTTTCAGTTCTGGGCTAACAGAGAGTCCGGGGGCCATGCCTTCCCAGGTTCCTCCAGTCTCAGTCAGACCATTAAGTCTGGTCTTTTTACTAGAATATGAGTTTGGCACCCCACTTTTCTCTTGCTCCATCAGGGACTGTCTGTTGTATTCCCTGTCAGGGCGGTCATTTGTGGTAGCTAGGCACCATCTAGTTCTTCTGGTCTCAGGCTAATGGAGTCTTTGGTTTATGTGGCCCTGTCTGTCTTGTGGGCTAATATTTTCCTTATGTCTTTGGTATTCTTCATTCTTCTTTGCTCCAGGTGGGTTGGGACAAATTGATGCATCTTAGATGGCTGCTTGCTAGCTTTTAAGACCCCAGACGCCACTCACCAAAGTGGTATGCAAAACATTTTCTTAATAAACTTTGTTACAACAATTGACCTAGATGTCCCCTGAAAGCATAGTCCCCAGACCCCCTCCCTTGCTACTCTGTCCCTCAAAGTGTTTCATTGTACTCAAGAAACTTCTTAGCTTTTGCTTTAGTCCAGTTGTGCTGACTTCCCCTGTAGTGTGTGTTGTCCTTCCCTTAAGATAATTCTTGTCTACTATCTAGTTAGTGAATACCCCTCTCCTTCCCTCCCCACCCTCATAACCATCAAAGACTGTTTTCTTCTGTGTTTAAACCTTTTCTTGAGTTCTTATAATAGTGGTCTTATACAGTATTTGTCCTTTGGCGGCTGACTAATTTCTCTCAGCATAATGCCTTCCAGATTCATCCACGTTATGAGATGTTTCACAGATTCATCATTGTTCTTTACCATTGTGTACTATTCCATTGTGTGAATATACCATAATTTGTTTATCCCTTCGTCCGTTGTTGGGCACCTAGGTTGCTTCCATCTTTTTGGTATTATGAACAGTGCTGCAATGAACTTGAGTGTGCATATATCTATTCGTGTGACGACTCTTATTTCTCTGGGATATATTCCACGGAGTGGGATTGCTAGATCGTATGGTACTTCTATTTCTAGCTTTTTAAACAAGGGCCAAATCGATTTTCAAAGTGATTGTACCATTTTACATACCCACCAGCAGTGTATAAGTGTTCCAGTCTCTCCACAACCTCGCCAACATTTATTATTTTGTGTTTTTTGGATTAATGCTAGCCTCATTGAGGTGAGATGGTATCTCAATGTAGTTTTGATCTGCATTTCTCTAATAGCTAATGATTGTGAGCATTTCCTCATATATCTGGTAACCACCTGAATGTCTTCTTTGGTGAAGGGCTTGTTCCTATCCTTTGCCCATTTTTTTAATTGGGTTGTTTGTCTTTTTGTTGTTGAGGTTTTGCAGTATCTTGTAGATTTTAGAGATTAGACCCTGATAGGTTATGTCACAGCCAAAAATTTTTTCCCAGTCTGTAGGTTGTCTTTTTACTCTTTTGGTGAAGTCTTTTGATGAGCATAAGTGTTTGATTTTTAGGCACTTCCAGTTATCTAGTTTCTCCTCTGGTATTTGTGCATTGTTACTTATGGTTTGTATTCTGTTTATGCTGTATATTAGGGCTCCTAGCATTGTCCCTTTTTTTTGCTTCCATAATCTTTATCATTTTTTGATTTTATATTTAGGTCTTTGATATATTTTGAGTTGGTTTTTGTGCACGGTATGAGGTATGGTGTTGTTTCATTTTTTTGCTGATAGATATCCACTTATGCCAGCACCATTTGTTAAAGAGACTGTCTTTTCCCCAGTGAATGGACTTTGGGCCTTGGTCAAATATCAGCTGCTCATAGGTGGATGAATTTACGGCTGGATTCTCAATTCTCTTCCATTGGTCTATGTATCTGTTGTTGTACCAGTACCAGGCTGTTTTGACTGCTGTGGCAGTATAATAGATTCTAAAATCAGGTAGTGTGAGGCCTCCCACTTTGTTCTTCTTCATCAGTAACGCTTAGTTATTCAGGACCTCTTCCCTTTCCATATGAAGTTGGTGATTTCTTTCTCCATCTCATTAAAAAATGCCATTGGAAGTTGGATTGGGATTGCATTGTATCTGTCAGTTGTTTTGGGTAGAATTGACATTTTCACAATGTTCAGTCTTCCTATCCATGAGCAAGGTATGTTCTTCCCTTACATAGTTCTCTTTTGGTTTCTTGCAGTAGTGTCTTGTAGTTTTCATTGCATAGGTCTTTTACATCTCTGGTTAGATTTATTCCTAAGTATTTTATCTTCTTGGGGGCTATTGTAAATGGTATTGATT
>NW_004444073.1:7142702-7146160 GCF_000243295.1 Trichechus manatus latirostris
AAAGTATACTTGCTTGCTGTTGGGTGGAGTGTTCTGTATATGTCTATGAAATCAAGTTGGTTGATTGTGACATTTAGATATTCCGTGTCTTTGTTGAGCTTCTTTCTGGATGTTCTGTCCTTCACCAAAAGTGATGTGTTGAAGTCTCCCACTGTTATTGTGGAGCTGTCTATCTCTCTTTTCAATGATGTTAGAGTTTGTTTTATGTATTTTGGAGCCCTGCCATTGAGTGCATAAATATTTATCATGGTTATGTTCTCCTGGTGTATTGACCCTTTAATCCTTATAGAGTGTCCTTCTTTATCCTTTGTGGTGGATTTTACTTTAAATTCTATTTTGTCAGAGATTAATACTGCCACTCCTGCTCTTTTTTGAGTGTTGTTTGCTTGATATATATTTTTTCCATCCTTTGAGTTTTAGTTTGTGTCTTTAAATCTAAGGTGTGTCTCTTGTAGGCAGCATATAGACAGATGGTGTGTTTTTATTCATTCTGTCACTTCTGTCTCTTTATTGGTGCATTTAGTCCATTTACATTAAGCGTAATTATTGATAAGTATGAACTTAGTGCTGTCATTCTGTTGTATTTTTTTTTTGTGTTATTGACAGTTTCTTTTTTCCACTTAATTTTCTCTGCTGAGTCATTTTTCTTTATGTATTTTCTTTTCATCTTTTTCATTGTTGTTGATATTGTATTTTCTGAGTCTTTATGTTTTTCTTGTTTATTTTCATGTGTAGGATTGTTGTTTCCTTTGTGTTTACCTTAATACTTCTATTTTCTAAGTTTAAACCAATATTTTCTTTATATCGCCTTGACTTCCTGTCCATATGAAAGATCTATGACCACACTATTTAGTCCCTCTTTTTGATTTTAATGTTGTCATCTTTTACATATTGTCGTCTCTTTTTCCCTCTTTTCAATGTTTTAGCTTTGATTTATTTGTAAGTTTCCTATCTGGGTTGATATCTGGTGATTTTGTCCTGTGTTCTACCAGTGAGTTGTCATCTGATGTTATTGATTTCCTAACTGGAGCACTGCCTTTAGTATTTCTTGTAATTTTGGTTTGTTTTTTTCCCCTAAACTTCTGTTTATCTGGAAATGCCCTAATTTCGCCATTGTATTTGAGTTTTGCTGGATATATAATTCTTTGCTGGTGGTTTTTTTTTACTTCAAGTCTTTATATATGTCATCCGATTGCCTTCTTGCCTTCGTGGTTTCTGCTGAGTAGTCTGAACTTACTCTTATTGACTCTCCTTTGTAAATGACTTTTCAATTATTGCTAGCTGCTCTTAAAATTCTCTTTATCTTTGGTTTTGGTAAATTTGATTATAATATATCTTGGTGAGTTTCTTTTGGGATCTACCTTTTGTGGACTTTTATGAGCCTCTTGAATAGATATCTCCTCATCTTTCACAATATCAGGGAAGTTTTCTGCCAACAAATCTTCAACAATTCTCTCTGTATTTTCTGTTATCCTACCCCCTCCCTTCCTGTTCTAGTACTCCAAATCACTTGTAGGTTGTTTTTCTTGATAGAGTCCTACATATGTCTTAGGGTTTCTTCATTTTTTTAAATCCTTTTATCTGATTTTTCCTCAAGTAAGTTGATGTCAAGTGCTTTATCTTCAATTTCACTAATTCTGACTTCCATTGCCTCAATTCTGCTCCTATGACTTTCTATTGAGTTGTCTAATTCTGAAATTGTGCTGTTAATCTTTTAGATTTCAATTTGCTGTCTCTGTATGGATTCTCACAGCCTGTTAAATTTGTCATTATGCTCTTATAACGTTCTTAAGTTCCTTTATAGCTTTGTCTGTGTGTTCCTTGGCTTGTTCTGCATTTTGTCTAATCTCCTTCCTGATCTCTTGAAGGGCTCTGTATATTGATCTTTTGAATTCTACCCCTGGTAATTCCAAGAAGTTCTCTTCCTCCAGAAGATTTCTTGATTCTTTGTTTTGGGAGCTTGCTGAAGCCATCATGGTCTGCCTCTTTATGTGATTTGTTATTGACTGTTGTCTCCAAGCCATAAATAAGTTATTATGCTTATTTATTTAATGTTTGCTTACTGTGTCCTAGTTTCTTGTTTTGTTTTGTTTTGATATGCCCAAATTGGCTGGTCACGTGAACTAGTTCGATTATTGGCAACTTTGAAGCTCTCACATCCTGTCACCAGTTGGTTAGAGCTGTTACTAGGTATGTGAGCCCAAGAGTCTGTTTACTTTTCTCATATGGATTCAGCTCACGTGTCCAGGTACTCTTTCACCAAGTGTGTGGTGCAGGCTCTCACTTACAGTCCTAGATGGGCAGGGGTGATTGGAGTAGGTACAGGTATCTGGCTGCAGTAGGGGTTCATGCACTGAGCAAGGCAGAGGTCTGACAGCTGCCCCTGAGTGGGAGGAAAGTGTGTCCCTGTTCCCTAGAGTGCCTATGTGGGTGGGTTCTGCAACCAGACTATGGGCACGCAGTGCTGTTGGCTGTAAGGACTGGTAGGCACCACTTATTCTTGGACCCCATCTTGGGTGGCTAGGTGGCATAGGTGGAGCCACTGGTCCTCAGGCCCCAGATGTGGGTAGGTGAGGACCCTGCTTAATAGGCAGTGCAGTGTCAAATGTCATGAATCTGCCACTCCATTTTTATGCCTGATACAGTTAAAAATAGGCTTCAGGTAGATACCCTGTTGTACTCTACTAATGAGGGTCTATGCTGTCGAAATGGGCCCACACAGGTGTATGCAGCGGTGAAAGGCATTCAAAGTCCATGGACTCCTTATGCCTGTAAGTAGGCAAAGGAGCTGTGCCTGCCCTGAGTTCCCAGTTTAGAGGAGCTGGCAGATTATTTTTTCCTGTTTGCTAGTTTGTTGCTTCTCCAAGGCCAGGAGAATGGCTCAAGGCGTGTGATGAGTCCTACTTCCAGCCCAGGGGATGTGGCAATTGCTGAAGCCAGCCTGGGACCCACTGCAGAAGGGGAAGGAGGCAGGTAAATGGGAGAGAGTTTCTTCCCAAATGAGGTGTTTTCTTACCTGTGCAGTGGGTGAGACACATGTACTTATCTTTTGCCGACCGAGTGCCGCTTTTCACTGAGTCTGGAGACTTAAGTAGACTCTCCACTGCTTGGTCTCTCCTGATGTGGAAAACATGCCCCGAGCGCCACTGCTTGCCTCACCGTGCACGCCAGCTGATTTAGCCTGCTGGTTCCCCCCGGGTCAGGTCTAGCAACTCCTCGCTGCTTCTGAATCATCTCTCCCTCCCCCTGCCACTCAGTCCGATTCCTCAACTTTGCCTTTGATGTTCAGGGCTCATAGATTGTCATATATAATAGATTCACTTGTTTTTTCGGGTCTTTGTTGTAAGAGAGACCCACCGGAAGTATCTGAACTACTCTGTCATCTTGGTCCCACCTCTAATCAATTTCTTGATATAGTCTATAATATTAAATTATCTCAATTAGAAATATGATAGATC
>NW_004444073.1:7147067-7191572 GCF_000243295.1 Trichechus manatus latirostris
AGTTGTGAGGATTTTTGTTTTCTTTATGTTGAGGTGTAATCCATACTGAAGGCTGTGGTCTTTGATCTTCATCAGTAAGTGTGTCAAGTCCTCTTCACTTTCAGCAAGCAAGGTTGTGTCATCTGCATAATGCAGGTTGTTAATGAGTCTTCCTCCAATCCTGATGTCCCATTCTTCTTCATATAGTCCAAGTTCTCAGGTTATTTGCTCAGTATACAGATTGAATGAATATGGTGAGAGGATACAACCCTGACACACACCCTTCCTGAGTTTAATCACTCAGTATCCCCTTATTCTGTTTGAACGATTCCCTCTTGGTCTATGTACAAGTTCCTCATGAGCAAAATTAAGTGTTCCAGAATTCCCATTTTTTACAGTGTTGTCCATAATTTTGTTATGATCCACACAGTTGAATGCCTTTGCATAGTCAATAAAACACAGGTAAACATCTTTCTGGTGTTCTCTGCTTTCAGCCAAGATCCATCTGACATCAGCAGTAATATCCCTTGTTCCATTTTCTCTTCTGAATCCAACTTGAATTTCCTGCAGTTCCCTGTCAATGTACTGCTGCAACTGCTTTTGAATTATCTTCAGCAAAATTTTACTTGCGTGTTATATTGATATTGCTCTATAATTTCCACATTCTGTTGAATCACCTTTCTTTGGGATGGGCAGGAATATAGATGTCTTCCAGCCTGTTGGCCAGGTAGCTAGCTGTCTTCCATATTTCTTGGCATAGACAAGTGAGCACCTCCAGCGCTGCATCCATTTGTTGAAATGTCTCAATTGATATTCCAATGATGCTGTTGGCATAGCAATAGGCAAACCACCACAGTATGACAAACTGAAAAACGGGTGGTGGTGAGGCTTATTCCTAAGTTGTTATATTTCTGTTAATACAGTAAATGGGGCTCTTTTCTCACAGTATTTTCTAAGATTGATCGTAGCTGCTTATGTAGTATTGTTGTTGCTGTTAGTTGCTGTTGAGTTTATTCTGACTCATGGTGACCCCACGCGTGTCAGAGTAGAACTGCTCCATAGCATTTTCAAGAAAGCAGATCACCAGTCCTGTCTTGCAAGGTACCTCTGGGTGGATTAGAACCATCAACCTTTTGGCTAGTAGTCGAGCATGTAACCATTTGGAGTATATATAGTCATTTTCAATATATTTATTTTTTAACCTTATGTATATTTCTTCTTAGCTTAATAGTCTTGCCCAGTTGATTTGATTTTCTTGTGTTTTCAAAGTTATTGACAAATTAATAACTTTGTTTCATTTTCATGCCTTTTTATCTTTGTTTGGTTTTACTGCATTAGCTCAAACTTTAAAGAACCATGTAAATAATCATGGAGAGAAAAGCATTCTTATTTCATATCTTAATTTAAAATAAAAATTTTCAAAAAAACTGGTGGTGTTGCATGGAATTAGTTCCATCAGGTATAACACACCCCCCCCCCCGCAATTCCTTGAGTCCAAAAAACATGAGAAGCATATAATAAATAACTTTATTCACTGAAAAACAATCCAGAGCCTTTGATATGCTAATGAAAATAGTGAATTTTTGAGAGATATAATATGCATTATTTTTCATTTACTTTATCATAAAAGTCTTTTTGCCCCAGACATGAATTAGTATTCCTCAGAAGCAGTGTTTCATGAAAAACATGCTTTGGGGAAATGTCCATAGATTATTAACATGACATTGACTGCTGGTTGGAAAGCTAACTCCTTCCAAGTCATTCATTATTTAACAAACATGCGTTAAGCCCCTACTATGTGCCAAGGCTCTGCTAAGCACTGGAGGCTCAATGAAGTTCTGGCAATAGGTCGCTGAGGTACAGTGTCTTCAGTCTAATGGGAGATACCGAAAAATAAACCCATTGATTCCAACTCATAGCGACCTTGTAGGACACAGTAGAACACACAAGGCGGTATAAAACCACAGTACTGCATAGCAGGTGCTTAGGGAACGTGGAGGAGGGGAAACTAATTCAGACAAGGGACAGTGCAGTTGTCAAGGAAGTTTTTCTAGAGGCAAGGATGTCTGAGCTGGTATCTAAAAGATGAGTAGTAGCTTGGTGATTTTGCAGTGGGAGGGTGGAGATTAATGATAGAGATGGCTATTCCAGGCAAAGAAGAATGTGTAAAAGAAGGAATGCATGGCATAGTTGAGGAACTGAAAGAATGGAGGAGTGGCCTGGGGAAAGAAATTATAGCTAGGGAGTGAGACAATGAGAGTTCTAGAAATATCATTCTGTCTGCAGCATGAAAGGATACAATCTGGGCAAGACTGGAGCCAAGGAAACCAGTTATGAAGCTGGTACAATATCAAGGTACATATTTGGAGAGTATGAGGACATATGCCAAATAATTTCTCTAGCTCCATTAGGCTGTTTCAGCTCTTTTAGGTTGTACTGCTGCATTTAGTCATTTCAGTAGATATATCCTTTCACTTGAAGATAGCTCCCTATAGAAATGCCTTCGAATCTTCAACACAACTTTATAGCTTTTAATTTGCAGTCAATATAAAAAATAAGGTACAGAGGCCCTTTCTCTGTCCACTATAAAATTTCCACTACAGGTTTCAATGACTCTTATGGACAACGCCATGCTACAATTCATATTAAAGTTAAGCCGAACACATATTTTTCACCTTGTGGAAATCTATATTTCATTTTATTGGAGTAGACTGTAACGTGCATTTTGCTTGGTTTAATGTCAAGAAAGATGTATGTCAGGGTTGTATCCTTTCATGGTGGTCGTATCCTTACACCATACTTATTCAATCCGTATGCTGAGCAAATAACCTGAGAACTTGGACTATATGAAGAAGAATGGGGCATCGGGATTGGAGGAAGACTCATTAACAACCTGCATTATGCAGATGACACAACCTTGCTTGCTGAAAGTGAACTTGAAGCACTGACTGATGAAGATCAAAGACCACAGCCTTCAGTATGGATTACACCTCAACATAAAGAAAACAAAAATCCTCACAACTGGACCAATAAGCAACATCATGATAAATCGAGAAAAGATTGAAGTTGTCAAGGATTTCATTTTACTTGGATCCACAGTCAACACCCATGGAAGCAGCAGTCAAGAAATCAAATGACTCATTGCATTGGACAAATCTGCTGCAGAAGACTTCTTTCAAGTGTTAAAAAGCAAAGATGTCACCTTGAAGACTAAGGTGCGCCTGACCCAAGCCATGATATTTCCATTGCCTCATATGCATGTGAAAGCTGGACGATGAATAAGGAAGACCAAAGAAGAATTGGTGCCTTTGAATTATGGTGTTGGTGAAGACTATTAAATATACCATGGACTGCCAAAAAAACGAACAAATCTATCTTGGAAGAAGTACAACCAGAATGCTCCTTAGAAGCAAGGATGGTGAGACTATGTCTCACACACTGTAGACATGCTATCAGGAGGGATCAGTCCCTGGAGAAGTACATCATGCTTAGTAAAGTAGAGGGTGAGTAAAAGAGAGGAAGACACTCAACAAGATGGATTGACATAGTGGCTGCAACAATGGGCTCAAGCATAACAACAATTGTGAGGATGGCCAGGACTGGGCAGTATTTCATTCTATTGTGCATAGGGTCACTATGAGTCAGAACTGACTCAAGACACCTAACAACACAACAATATATAATTATAATAATTGTTAATAATATTATGCTCATTTAAGATTCAGATGAGTTAAATAACTTGCCCACGCACATCTATAGTGAATGGCAAGGCCAAGGTTTAAATCCGTCTTTCTGTCCCCAAGTTCCACACTATCCTAAGTACTTAGGACTTGAGGGGACCTGAAGATGCTGGATTGAGTGCTATGATTCTAAAAATCAAATTTTAAATAGAACAAAATCTAAGATAAAATTACTATTAAAATTGTAAAAAGAAAAAAGACTAATGGAATTAAAATTGTTTAGCCTAAGTCAGAGGAAGGTGAGAGGTGATTTCAAATATATAAAAGATGTGTTAGTTGGGCTCTTTCAGGTTGATGAAGACAAACACCACTATTACCTGAATTACTAATGTTTCTTATAAGGCTGCATAAGGGTGAACTGACGTATAGAGAAAGCTGCTGCAACAGCCTCATAACCAGACTCATAGACACTGGATTGACTTTTAAGACACAAGTCAGGTCTAGTCACTTGGTTTCGTTATCCTCTCAATGGTAGACAAACATCACTCCCAGCTCCAATGATTCAGCATTATGACCATACAGCTCCACACAACTACTCCAAGCCTTTGCTGCTAGTATTTCTTTACCACTACTGACTGATTCTCACTCTAGTTGCTCTAGTCTTCTCCCTAGGCTTTAGATTACTCAGGGATTCTGCTCATCTATTGTCTTTGTTAGGATCCCTGGTGGCACAGTGGCTAAGCATTTGGCCGCTAACCAAGAGGTCAGTGGTTCAAACCCACCAGGTGCTCCATGGGAGAAAGATGTAGCAGTCTGCTATCATAAATATTTACAGCCTTGGAGATGGTTCAACATTAGAAAATCCATCAACATAATCCACCACATAAATAAAAGAATCACATGATCATCTCAATCGACACAGAAAAGGCATTTGACAAAGTCCAACACCCATTCCTGATAAAGAAGCTCAATAAAATAAGCATAGAAGGGAAATCCCACAACATAATAAACGGCGTCAATACAAAACCAATAGCCAACATCAGTCTTAATGGAGAGAGGTTGAAAACGTTTCCCTTGAGAATAGGAACAAGACAAGGATGCCCTTTATCACCACTCCTATTTAACATTATGCTGGAAGTCCTAGCTAGAGCAATAAAGCAAGAAAAAAGAAATAATGGGCATCCAAATTGGTAATGAAGAAGTAAAACTGTCCCTATTTGCAGATGATATGATATTATACATAGAAAGCCCAAAAGACTCCACGAGAAAACTACTGGAACCAACAGAAAGATTCAGCAGAGTAGCAGGATACAAGATAAACATACAAAAATCAGTTGGATTCCTATACATCAATAAAGAGAATGAGAAAAAGGACATCAGGAAAAAAATACCGTTTATAATAGCCCTAAAGAGATAAAACACTTAGGAATAAATCTAACCAGGGATGTAAAAGACCTATACAAAGAAAACTACAAAACACTACCACAAGAAACCAAAAGAGATCTACATAAATGGAAAGACACACCATGCTCATGGATAGGTAGACTCAACATTGTGAAAATGACAATTCTACCCAAGGCAATTTACAAATACAATACACTCTCGATCCAAATACCAACAACATTCTTTAAAGAGATAGAAAAACTAATCGTTAACTTTATATGGAAAGGGAAGAAGCCCCGGATAAGTAAAGCACTACAGAAGAAGAACAGAGTAGGAGGACTCGAACTCCCTGACCTCAGAACCTACTCTACAGCTACAGTAGTCAAAACAGCCTGGTACTGGTACAATGACAGATACATTGACCAATGGAACTGAATTGAGAACCCAGATGTAAATCCATCCACCTACAGTCACCTGATCTTCGACAAGGGCCCAAAGTCCATCAAATGGGGAAAAGACAGTCTTTTTAACAAATGGTGCTGGCAAAACTGAATGTCCATCTGCAAAACAATGAAACAGGACCCATACCTCACACCATACACAAAAACTAATTCAAAATGGATCAAAGACTTAAATATAAAGCCAAAAACTATAAAGTTCATAGCATAAAAAATAGGATCAACACTAGAGGCCCTAATATGCGTCATTAACAGGATACAAACCATAGCTAACAACACACAAACTCCAGAAGATAAGCTAGATAACTGGGATCTCCTAAAAATCAAATAAAAAAAGAAACTACAGACTGCGAAAAAAATTTTGGCTATTACAAATCTGACAAAGTTCTAATCTTCAAAATCTACGGGAAAATCCAACACCTCTACAACAAAAAAACAAATAATCCAATTAAAAAATGGGCAAAGGAAACGCACAGACACTGACAGTGACCAAAGAAGACATTTAAGCGGCCAACAGACACATGAGGAAATGCTCGCCATCACTAGCCATTAGAGAAATGCAAATCAAAACCACAATGAGATATCATCTCACTCAGTGTTACTGGTTACTGGCACGAATCAAAAAACAGAAAATAACAAATGTTGGAGAGGCTGCAGGGAGATTGAAACTCTTAGGCACTGCTGGTGGGAATGCAAAATGATACAACCATTTTGGAAAACGATATGACACTTAGAAAGTTAGAAGTAGAAATACTATATGATCCAGTACTCCCAGGAATATATCCTATAGAAATAAGAGTCGTCACACGAATAGACAAAGGCATACCCATATTCATGGCAGCATTGTTCACCATACCAAAAAGATGGAAACAACCTAGATGCCGATCAGCAGATGAATGGATAAACAAACCATGGTACACACAATGGAGTACTATGCAACAATAAAGAACAATGATGAATCTACGAAGCATCTCACAAATTGGATGAATCTGGAGGGCATCATGCTGCGTGAAATAAGTCAATCACAAAAGGACAAATATTGTATGAGACCACTACTATAAAAATTCATGAAAAGGTTTACACACAAAAAGAAACAATCTTTGATGGCTATGAAGAGGGAAGGGTTGGGGATGCAAAAACACAAAGTAGACAATAGATGAGTGGTAACTTTGGTGAAGGGTAAGACAGTACACAATACTGGGGAAGCCAGCACAATTTGTACAAGGCAAGGTCATGGAAGCTCCATAGACACATCCAAAATCACTGAGGGACTGAATTGCTCGGCTGAGGGTTGTGGGGACCATGGTCTCAAGGAACATCTAGCTCAATTGACATAACACAGTTTAGAAAGAAAATGTTCTACGTTCTACTTTGGTGAGGTCTTAAAAGCCTGTGAGTGGTCATCTAAGATACTCTACTTTTTCTCATCCCTTCAGGAGCAAGGGAGAATGAAGAAAACCAAAGATAAAAAGGAAAGATTAATCCAAAGGACTAATGGACCACACCTACCACAGCCTCCACCAGACTGAGTCCAGTTCAACTAGATGGTGCCCGGCTACCACCACTGACTGCTCTGACAGGGATCACAATAGACGGTCCTGGACAGAGCTGGAGAAAAATGTAGAACAAAATTCTAACTCACACACACAAAAAAAAAATAGACTTACTGGCCTGACAGAGACTGGAGAACCTCCAAGAGTATGGCCCCCAGACACACTTTTAACTCAGTAATGAAGTCATTCTTGAGGTTCACCCTTCATCCCAAAGATTTGATAGGCCCATAAAACAAAATGAGACTAAAGGGGCCGACGAGCCCAGGGGCAAGTACTAGAAGGCAGGAGGGAACAGGAAGTCGGTAATAGGGATCCCAAGGCCGAGAAGGGAGAGTGTTGACATGTCGTGGGGTTGTTAACCAGTGTCATAAAACAATATGTGTACTAACTAAACAGTTTGTTCTGTAAACCTTTATCTGAAGTACAATTAAAAAAAAGATTACAGCCTTGGAAACCCTATGGGGCAGTTCTACTGTGTCCTACAGGATCACTACAAGTCAGAATCAACTCGGTGGCAATGGGTTTGGTTTGGTTTTATTGTCTTTGTCAAACTCCTTGAATGATGAGTAGATTGAATCCTTCAGTCTATAATCAGGTTCTAGCATCTCCAATTGGCAGAGGTGTTTGTGAGGTCACCTAGAAGTCTAAGGATCAGCCTGATGTCCAGATGTGGCTTGGTCACCAATCCCTGGTGCCTGGCCAGGATTCCTGGGTGCAGTGCCCATCACATCCGCTCGAACTCTTTGCACATTTCAGAGGGAGGTCATGTTCTAGGTGTTTCTATGGAAAATGTGAGAGATAAACTTTGTCCAGCTTAAAGATACAAATAATAAAACGTTTTTAAATGTCTAACGAAAAGGCATAAGTAAAAAAAAAAAAAAAAGTAAACTCTTTATGATAATAAGATCTGTTAAGTCATTGAATGAGACCCTCAGAGGTATTCAGAAGTCTCCTCCCTAAAAGTCATTCAGATTCAAAGAACTCATGTCTAAAGTAGCATTACTGAAGCCTATTTGGAAGAATTCAGCCAATCCCACATATCTATAGTTTGGCCATATGATAATAATGAAAATATCCTGTTCCATTCATTATTCAGAGGCATCAGACTTGTCTCTCTTTGATGGTAGAACATCCACCCCAAACCTTCCCCCATGCCCAGTACTCTCATTACCAAACAAGCATCCATCTCTGAGACTGGGCCCACACAGGGAAGTTAGCTGGTCAATGCTGTAGAATAAGTTGACCAGGTGAGCTATCTAGACCATTGTAATGACAGTCAGCATCCTACGTGTATTCTTTAGCCCTTACCATTTCAGTTTACAATGGCAGTTTCTACCTGCCAGCACTTGCAGCTCTTTACCTAAGGGGTTTCTCTGGCTGCTGAGGTCCTCTCTGCCCACAGGCTCAGCAGATCAATTTAACAATTTTGCCCCAACAACCAGGAACAAACATCAACCAATGACAGATACTTACCCAGCATCTCTGCTGCCCAGATGGCATGACTCTAAGACATGTGGTCTACATCATTTCCCAGTGTCTCCCAGTAGGATTAGATTCCAGGTGCCCACAGTGGTAACTTGCTTCCCTGTTTCACTTCACTACTCCCCTAGCACTGTTTCTGGATCACCTCTCAATAAACTTCTTGCCTTGGAATCCTTGACTCAGGGTCTACTTCTGGCAGAATACAAACTAAAACACCCAGTGTTACCTACACTTACCCCTTATATTTTACTCCATGATGGAGTAAATATTTGCTGTTTTTGTTTTGTTGTCATTATACAGATGATTGCTTGCACTTAGGATGATGAATCACCCTGGCTTGCCTAGGACTGAGGGGGTTCCTGGAACTTGAGACCTTATAGCACTAAAACCGAGAAAGTTCTGGACAAGCCAAGATGAGATGGTCACCCTACCTGCACTTTGCCTAGCTGCACTGGTGAATGAATTTATGTAGTAGCTCTTTGCTTCATATGGACTCTACCTTCATCACCAAAAGCTTCCAAACAGACAAGAGACTGACAGCTGGAAGTTGCTCTGAATCAACCAAGGACGGAGCAGTATCATTAGCAAGTGGGTTAATCAACTGGAAAAAAAGCAGAATTCTTCACCCATTGTGCACAATAGGCATGCTGAGGAAGGAGAATGAAGGGCCTGAGAGCTTGAGTGCCCACCATTGACTGGCAATCATTGCCTTCAGATAGGGAAAAGTGGTTATCATTTAACAGCTATTAACATTTCCTAGCTGTGTCTAGCACAAAAACTAGTTGCTGTCAAGACAATTCCAACTTAGTGACCCACGTGTTTCAGAGTAGAACTGTGCTTCATAGAGTTTTCATGGCCATGACTTTTGAGAATCAGATCACCAGGCCTTTCTTCCAAGGCTCCTCTGGGTGGGTTTGAAACACCAAGCTTTCACTTAGTAGTCTAGCACTTAATCATTTGCTCCATCCAGGGACTTCTGTGTGTGTGTGTGTGTGTGTGTGTGTGTGTGTCTAGCACAAAGATCTCACATTTTGCCAGAAGTCCTGCAACATTTCATGGGATGTGAAGAAAATTATGATGCTCATTAAATAAGTATCACTAAGTACAATGTTCAACTCTTAAGCACATTAAGGTATGCTAAGGTCTCTTGAAGCATTAACTAGCTGATATTCTTACTAACTTCTGAAATAGGCTCTCAAATATAACATCTGTAATGAAAGAATATATGCACACATAATACTTCCATGATATATTGTGACTCTGTACCCAGGAACATCAGTCCAAATCTGAACGTTGGGTTATAGCTGGGCTGATTCTAGAAGGAAACTTGGGTTGTAATGATACATGAAAACATTTTGTAAATCATAAAGCATCATGTAAGTTGATTAACCCATAATTCATCCATCACACACTGCTGTGACAATTAAAACTGTAAAATTTCATATTAATGTGTTGCAATCATTTTAATTTGACTGTGAGCAGGGACATTTTCTTTCTCATAACTCAGTCGCTGCCCTAGAAACATGAATGGCATGGACCAGGTAAGCAACAAATGGTTGCCTCATGGATCCATACACAGATAGATGAATCAGTGTATTCTGAACTCAGATCTGTGCATTAGGGCCTAGTGGTTACAGGTTAACTACCCATGGCAATTTTAACATTTCAAACTCCTACCTAAGCACCTTGAACTCTCTAACAACTGAGTCAGCACAACTCATGTGCAAGCACTGGGATACATTTGAGCCCTGCAATGACCTTGGCCTTTCCCTTAAATGTTGGATTCCAAGGCCAAGCCCCAAAATGGGCCAGACTCACTCCATTGAAGATGGGGCTCACTTCTGGTGATTACTGAAGCTACATCAACCCCTGAGTTGGAACCCTCTCTGTATCTGTCCTTCCAAAAAGCCCTTCAGAGACCAGGAAGAACAGAGGAGAAGAGAGTTGCCCAAACAATTCTCAGAAGTGCAAACCCTAGGGGCACACCTGCCAGGCACCATCAATCAGGACTGAAAAACCCAGAGCTTGAACACTAGTTTGTTGCGATGGGTTTAGCTGCCCTGATTCTTGGAATTTCTCTTCCTGGTTGAATTCTGTAGCCACCTCCTTGGTCATGCAGCCAAACTCCCCGCGCCCTGCCTCAATGCTGGGGCTGTTGACTCTGCTACTGCTGGAGGGCTCCCTCCCCAGCACCTCTCAGTGAGACCTATGACCCATTAGGCACAGATCCTCACTGGACATGGCTCTGAGCTCCAGTCACAGCCACCTCCACGGCTCCAGTCCACTGGTGACCAGATGACCCAAAAATCTATGTGGTACCAATAGGTGTCTGCCCAAGCCCTCCCTCCTCAGCTGCTGAAGGTTAGGACAGTGACCAATTTTAACAAAATGATGCAGACACAATTTTCTGGAGCAAGAATGGAGGATGCTACGAGATCTCTCTAGGTGGTGTAAATGGTTTGTGTTTGGCTACTTATCTAAAGGTTTGTGGTTTAAACCCACTCAGTGGTGCCACGGAAGAAAGGTCTAGCAATCTGCTTCTGTAAAGATTACAGCCAAGAAACCCCTAAAGAGAAGTTCTACTCTGTAACATATGTTAGCCTTAAATCAGAATTGACTCAACGGCAACGGGTTTGGTTTTGGTTTGATTTATGGGTCCTCTTACCCACACCCATGCTCAGACGGAAAGCTGCAGAGATTGGCTCCTCCTGCTGGGAGAGGAATAAGGAGAGCAGTGTTTGGTGCATTTGAAGCACGCAGGCACGGATGAGGCTGAGATGGCCCCATGTGGCCGAATTTGAATGTACAAACTGCCCTTGGTGGCTGAATCTCCACCTACTCTAATCAGATACATCACTAAGCGTGTGGGGATGAAGAAAGGGTCTAAAATATTGACTTTAATCCACCTTCCTCCTGGGGAGTAGAGTGAACATTTCCTCCCCTCGGAAGAAACATGGTGGCAGGGGAAGGGGGACAAGGTGACTAAGTATTTATTTCCTCCTAACAAGACCAGCTACTGATCATGCTACCTTCATTTTGAAGCCCCTGTCTCTGCTTCAGGGATTGTTCAGGAACGGAGTAGAGTAGAACCGGCGGGGGGACAAACTAACCCTTAGTATTAGCTGTTGTGCCAGGCAGGCCCTCAGAGAGATCCTTTGATTTGACTTGTATAACAACATAGTATGTAGATAAGGAACAGACATTCAAAGAGGAGGAGTGAATTGGAAAGTGAACTTGGTGAATGGCAAAATCAGGACTCCAGCTCAGGTTCGTCTGACTCTGTCTCTGGCCAAAGATGGGACTGATCCAGAGTTATGCTCATATCATCAGCCCAGTGGAAGCCAGCAGGGTCTCCAGACTCCCTGTGGAACCCCTGGCTCCAGGTCTCATGCACTTTGCGTTATAGTCTATGCTGCTTCTTCCAGGAGAGAAATCCACAGAGGTACAGGTATACTTAACACAAAAAACTTAAAAGATTAATTAAGGGATGACTTCCACATTATGAAAAGATTCACTACAGGGTTTCTTTACAGAGCCAGCTCCCCTAGTGCTTTTATTATGTAGATCGATTTACAAAAAAGTAAATTTACAAAATAAAACTTTCCAAGACTGTATTTACTACATAAAGCAAAGCACACATTAACACGCTCCTGAACCATTAGCTGGGTTGCAGAAGCAGAAGCTGTGTGGCCAGGCAGTTGGCAGAGACCACATCAGCACAGGGCCAGGGTACAAAAGTCACTTGCATGCCCAGCACTGGCTACAGAGGATTTTAACAAGCAGGCTAATAACAGGAGAACCAGTCTCCTAGGAAAGTCAGTAAGCAGAATGCTACAAAGAAGACCTGGCAAATTGCTATCTCAGCGCTATAGTTTTCTTTCCAGCCAAAGATGGAGGTGCTGGCCCCTCCCTATTTCCCAACTCCAAAGCACAGGTGCTTCCCCGCCCTACTACCTGACCCAGAGCTGGTTCCCTGCACCCACAGGAAGGGAGCTGGCTGGTTTACCCAAATCCTTCTGCTCTGCAAAATACTGAACAACCAGCTCCCTTGCCTGACTTTCTTTCCAAATCAATCCTTTACATCACCTCCTCCCAGAAGGCTTCCCTGATCCTCCTGTGTGACTCCTAGTCTGAACTAGGGCCAGTTCTCTATGGTCCCTGCATCGATGTACCTACCTCATTACATTTAAAATTTTAAATATGTGTATTTGTCTCTCATCCTAGACTATGAGCGTTTTGAGTGCAGGGAATATGTCTGCGGATATGTCATATCTCCCCCAGCTGGGACAGTGCTGGACACACAGGAAGCAGGCAATAAAGGTGGGTTGAACTGTTCTGAATTCATAGGAAAGAAAAAGACTATAATTTTCAAGGGTTATTCATTGTTAAGCTCTAAACTAACATGCAATATCAAAAGTATAGTTTTAACAAGCCAGCAAGATTGTCTAATTATTATATTTCAAGTTAGGTCCCTCCCACCAAAAATGCTTTACACAATTATAAGTCAAATAATTAAAAGAAAACTTTGATATTTCCTTATATAATGTTAAAACACTATTAAGGAAGACATGCCAAAGACGTGCATCACCTTTGATAGGATTCCCACAGAAAACCCTTCTTAATTCTAATCCATATCCCTTTCATCATCAATTAAAAAAAAAAAAAAACTGAGGTGAAAAGTTAAAGTAGAATAATATTGCTGTGTACACAGTTTTTTTTTTTTTTTTTTCTTCCAATGATTTTCTCCTCAATGCATGCAATTGGTAATTAAATATATTTCTGCTGGTCTGGTGGCCATATGCCTACAATATGTAAAAATACATTTGCGCTTTTTCCCCCCCTTTCCTTTTGTTCGCAGTGCTGACTGCTGTCAGTGTGAGCCGCCTAGATTCCCGTGTGCTGGTATCCAGGGCTGCCGCTTGCCAAGCTGCCAGTCTGGAGCGTCACACCTTACTGCCTTTAAAGATTGCCCTGCAGAGATAGAGGGAAATGGCAATTTTTACATGATGCAGTCTGGCGACCCAAGAGATTTGAAGTCAGAACTGGTGCCAAGATTTACCCAGGAGAGCAAGCAGAGGCAAAAACACAGAACCTGGGCCAAGAGGGGGAAAAAAAAGACGAAGAAGAAAGGAGAGGAAAGCTGGGGGATGGGGAATCTACAGTCAAGTCTCACCACGGGTTCGCTCAAAAGGCCTGAATTTAAGGCCACTGAGTGGGCAATCGGGTATTTTTAGGAGTATGTGGGTCCTAAAGAAAGTCAAAGGGAAGAGGTCGGCTTTTTTTGCTTGCCCTAAATTGTAGTAGATTGCAGAATGTAAATGAGACAATTATTACACCAACGCTCATCAAGCTGGGCTGGAAAGACTTCAATAGCCTGATGAATATGCATGCAAATTTGTTAATTAAGTTAATTATTCTGCTGAAAATTCATTTGTCTTCCAAGGACATTTTCCCAATGATTTTAACATGCTAGCTCCATTAGTCATGCTCCGTGCTATTTAACATTACTTTTTGTCCACTTTCCTCCCCATCCCCCCCTTTTTTAATATATATTTTAAAGTTTTAAAAACAGTTGATTGGTTCTTTTAATTGACCCCTGCGATGTTGGAAGATGCCTAGAGCCAGCTCGGCACGCATTCTCAGAAGCACGTTTCAATTAAATATTTCCTTGATATATAAAATGTCTGCGAAATGTCACATTGGTGGGGAGGAGAAGAGCTCTATCTGGGATCATTAAAGCTAGAATTTGAGTCGTTCTCCATAGTGACTGCAAGAGGTAATCTGTCCCTGCTGTGGGCGATTTCCCAGGCTCCGGGTATTATTTGATACACGGATTTACCTTGCTGTGGGAAGCTTGGTGACTCCAGCCTCCTCTCTCCTCCCGCTGCAAGGCGATACCCAGTGAACACGTGTGTTCAAACAGGAACCAGCACTGTGATACTTTTCTGTCACCCATGAGGGCCCAAACCTGTTACCATGGCAACAAAGGGGGGGGGTCGTGTGTTTAAAATCACATCTAAATGGCAAATTGAGATATTTGAAAGCAACAGCCTAGTTTAATTTTGTTAGCCAACGGTAGACAAAAAATTGTAGTTTTTTTTTTTTTTAATGGTAAATTATTTTGCTAAAGAAAGGAAGTTTATTAATGGAGGCCTTTGTACCAACAAAAAAAAAAACCGTTGCCTTCAAGTCTATTCCAACTCATAGTGACCCTATAGGACAGATTAGAATTGCTTCACAGGGTTTTCAAGGAGCGGCTGGTGGATTCAAACTGCTGACCTTTTGGATAGCAGCTTAGCTCTTAACCACTGCGCCACCAGGGCTCCAGAGGCCTTCATACAGTAGGCCTCAAAATTGGGATCTTTGGAGGTGGGGGTGATTTTATTCCACCAGATTCTTGATTCTAAGGCACACAGACACATATGATGCAGCCTTTATAAATCTCCCACAACCTATGTACAGTGCTTATAGCTTTCCACCTCGGCCCCACAATTGGAACATGCCATCTGATTTATGCAAGTGTTCTTCCTGGTATAGTAAGATTGTTGTTGTTCGTGGTCGTCGAGCCAGCTCCGACTCATGATGACCTGCGTATAACAGAAGGAAATGTTGGCCAGTCTCGCACCATTGTCACGATCATCGGTATGTGTGAGTCCAGTAAGACAGGATATCTGAAATCAGGACTATTCCAGAAAATCAGAGGAATATGGTTGCCTCCATACATAGGCAATCATTGTCAAAAGCAGAAAGATTAATCCATGCATCGCTCTAGGGGACAGCCATATGCACACTCACAGCCCTCTCTTCTGGTCATTTATTTTCTTTAGTAAGAAGGTAAATTCAGATTCTCCCCACATCCCAGTCATCATAAAAGAAACTCTCCGATCTGGTTTCAGGTTGAAACCTGTATCTTCACAGAGTTGATCAGACTTGCTTGGAGCCAGGCTAATGGAAAGGGGATTAAACAATGAAGAAAATAAACTTCAACTGAAAGCGTTAAAAAAAAAAAAATTAATTGTCATGTTATCTCTTTCAAGCCGTTCGTACATGTTTTATACAGTATGAATGGCACTGTGTGTCACATAGATAGTAAACCAATTCAGATGGTATTTTAAACCCTGTAATTTCTATAATTCCATCTGTTTTAGAAGGTTTAATTGGTGAAGTTACAAAAGCCAAATATATTTGAATATTTTGAAAGCAGGCCTAAGACCAAAAAAATGAAAAGTTCCCATAAACATTTAACTATAAATTTGTACATTTCTTGAGCATATACTTTAGATTAAAATGATACATGCAGATTTTTCTAAATCTTATAAATAACAAACTAATCCAAGGGAAAATATGATCATATGTTATGCTATGTAAATTTATTCAGGTCTTTTTTTTTTTTTCTGTTTTTCTTCAAACTTCCTGAAATCTCTCCGATGAAAATCCCATACCTGTCATTTAATCTTGATTGAGGGCCCAAAGGAAAGACAGCTACAAAAAACTCACACTATTGAACACTTTCCTTTAAATCTTCTCCCCATAGGCTTTTAAGAGAGTTTCCCATTTTGCAAGTAAACCAAAAAAACCCAACCTGTTGCCTTCAAGTTGATTCTGACTCATAGTGACCCTATAGAATGGAGCAGAACTGCCCCAGAGAGTTTCCAAGGAGTACCTGGTGGATTTGAACTGCTAACGTTTTGGTTAGCAGCCGTAGCTCTTAACCACTATGCTACCAGGGCTTCCATTTTGCAAGTAGAAGGAAATATTTTTCAGATATATCTGAAAATATTTTTCCATCTACCAGAAACCTATTTTGGAGAAATAAGAGAACATGGAGGTTATATCACCTTCCAAATTTGAACACAAAATCTAAATCTACAAAGTTAAAAATTGAACACATTTCTCCACTGTTAAAAGAAAACATTACTTATTTATTTTTTTAAATGGGTCAGACATGAGACTTTGCCATGTTCTTTGGTCTGGATGTTCTGCTGAGCAGCTGTGCATTACCCTGGGCCTCATATGGCCGCAGTCACAAATGACTGACAGAACAACAGTGACAATGTGACGTATGATATTTTCTCGTATCAAAATGCCTGCCACACCATGATTGTGACTCAGTGGGTGTCCAGCTCTGTCTTTCCCTTCTAGACTAGATGCCTGACATAACAAGGTATAATTAATTTTTTATATGCTTGCCCTTTTCATTACCAGAAATATGTTGGATGTAATTTATTTATTTTTTTAGCTCTATGATTTTTTTTAGTTATATGTTTTCCTATTATTATTTGTTTAATGTTGTGAAATATAGATAGCATCACATTTGTCAATTCAACATTTTTCACATATATAATTCAGTGAGATCAGTTATATCAATCATATCGTACAACCATCATCAATGTCCTTTGCCAACTTTTCCATCCTCATAAAAAAAAAATTCATGCAACATACTACTTGAAAAAACTATTTTGTTTCCATTTGTACTGAGTCCTGTCAAGTAGGAAAAAACGGTGAATAAAGGAAAAGGGGAATGAAAACTGACTATGTTGGTCTTGTGTGCCATTGAGTTGACTCTGATTCATAGCGACCCTATAGGACGGAGTAGAACTGTCCCATAGGGTTTCCAAGCCTGTAATCTTTACAGAAGCAGCCTGTAACATATTTCACCCACAGAGCGGCTGGTGGGCTCAACCACCGACCTTTCGGTCAGCAGCCAAGGGCTTAACCATTGGGCCACCAGGGCTCCTTCCAACTATGTTAAATGCATACATCAAGCAAGTAACCTCGTTTATCGAATGTCTACTATACAGCTTGTGACTTACATGCATCATCTCTTTTAAATCTGCATCAACTGTCCAGGAAAGGCATAATTATCTGCATTTTATAAGTGAAGAAAACAAAACCCAAAGAGATTAAGTCCCTTGTCCAAGTAATAAAAGAGAAAGAAATGAAAAATTCCCATAAACAAGCAGCCAAAGCAAATTTGGAGCCAGAAAACATAACCAGATTATTTGTTTTACTCCAAAGCTCTTGAGTATTCTGATGTACCTGGCTACCACTACTACTCTTTGAAAACTCACTTTGGAAGACCATAATATATTCAGCACTCAATATTTTCATTAAATGACGGCATCGACTTTAGTCACAGAATACTACCCGGACGTCTCATTTTTATTTTATTTTATTTTATTAATTTTTACTCTCTGATGGACTTGCTGTCTTTTAAAAGACGATTTTTTCTATTTTGGTGTATTTTGAGGTTAAAAAAAAGATAGTGAATTTTCCTGGGCAAGAGGTTAAATAGATTTTGTATGTAAATAGTTCAGAGGTTACAGTAGGCATCTGTTACTTTTTTGCTTCCCTTTCACTTCTCTTCCTCTGGATTTGAACTTCTTCCCCACCTCCTATGAGACTACTGTCAAGAGGACTTATCTCCCCACCTCGCCGTTTTCAGGAGGTAGGGCTACCCAAAGTCCTGAAGAGGGTGATTGATAGGTATGTCAGGGGAAAGAGGTTCTTTCTCCTTCTAAAATGATGAATAATAAGGGTCCATGGAGCTACTGGGGGCAGTGGCGGTCCAGTGGTAGAATTCTCACCTTCCACACCAAGGCCTGGGTTCAACTGTAGACCCGTGCACCTTGAGTGCAGCCAGCAACCATTTGTCAGTGGGGGTGTGCACATCGCTGTGAGGCTGAACAGGTTTGATCCACAGTTCCATTGTGCATGGGGTTGCCGTGAGTCAGGGGTTGCCTTGTATCGTGGGCTGACTAGACAGCAGCTAACGATAGCAACAAAACAATAACTACAGCATGGAGCTACTAGGGGCCATCTTACTGCTGTGATGAGTGAGATCTTTCCTGATAAAATCAACACAGAGGAAAAGGGGCGGAGGGCAGGGAGAGAGAGGGCTGATCTTAGCTAAACTGGCCTGGAACTTCTTAGTTACAGGAGCCTAAAAGTTCTCTCTCTCTCTCTCTACTTTAGCTACTTTTAGCTGGGTAATTGTGCTAGCTAATGTAGGGACGATGTAAAAACCAGAAGAAATATTGTACATCAATTTTTATTTCTTAATTCTGTAGTGTTTGGATTCAAACTTCCCAAGGGCAAAAGTGGATCAGCATCTGAAATGATCTATGTGTGCTGACTTCACAAATGTGCCTTCATTATCCCAACATTAATTATCTATGTTGTGTTTAGTCATTGATTGGTATTTCCCAAGCACTCCTATAGTCAGGATGAAGCATCCATCCACCATAGCAGTGTGTCAATTTGTAATTAGATGCCAGAGTTGAGTTTCTATACTAAAGAGATTGGCTATGAGACAAAACTGAGTCTTTTCACAGTCCGTGCCTGTTCAGTAACACTTTGAGTATGACATTTGGCAATGAACATTATGGATAGTTAGCCAGATAATTCAGACCAAGGAATTCACTTTGCAGCCTGAACTTCTCAATTTGTTTGTCTATGCTAATGAACTTAACATTATTTTTTTATTTTATTTTATGCTATGTCCGTAACTCCAAAGTTCTAAAAAGGATCTAGAAGTTTTTTCTGTTGTTAGGAGTTAGTGTTGGTCTGTTTGGTCAGAGATATTTCAATAATATTTTGTAATAATTAAATAATCTTACAATTTATCATCAGAGGACCAACTTAACAAGCAATAGAAATGGTATAGGGTCTTAGAGCCCGAAGTCAGATTACACTGGATCAAAACCTGGCTGTGCCACATACTGGCATTTAATGTGACCTTGGGCACATCACTTCAGCTCTCTGTACTTCAGTTGATAATAAAAAACAAAACCCAAACCCACTGCTGTCTAGTTGATTCCAACTCATAGCGATCCTATAGGACAGAGTAGAACTGCCCCGTAGTGTTTCCAAGGAGCACGTGGTAGATTCGAACTGCCTTGGTGTAATAATAGTTTCTGCTTCAGAGTTGTTGTGATTATTAGATGAGCTAATAATTGTAAAGTGTTTAAAATGGCGCCTGACACATAAGTAGGGCTTAGGAAATGTTGTTGTTGTTAGGTGCCATCGAGTCAGTTCCAACTCATAGCGACCCTGTGTACAACAGAGCAAAACACTACCCAATCCTGCGCCATCCTCACAATCATTGTTAGGCTTGAGCCTCTTGTTGCAGCCACTGTGTCAATCCATCTCGTTGAGGGTCCTCCTCTCTTTGGCTGACCCTCTACTTTACCTAGCATGATGTGCTTCTCTAGGGACTGGCCCCTCCTGATAACACGTCCAAAGCATGTGAGACAAAGTCTAGTCATTCTTGCCTCTAAGGAGCATTCTAGCTGGAAATGTTAGCTGTTATTATGGGGTTTTTAATTTATTAATGGAATAGCCTTCTGTAGGGAGTTCCTTTCTACCCCGTTAGCAGAACACGCTGCAGTTAGCTTGTTAGTGTAATCAATGCTAACAGTGTGCAAAATTCTAGCTATTTTTTTTTAATATTTCTTAACCAAAACCCATTGCCATTGAGTCAATTCCAACTCACTGTGACCCTATAGGACAGAGTAGAACTGCCTCAGAGAGTTTCCAAGGAGCAGCTGGTAGATTCGAATTGCCAACTTTTGGTCAGCAGCCGAATGCTTAACCACTTCGCCACCAGGGCCCCTTGTATTTCTTAGTAGCTATGTATTTTCAAGATGTCCCTGGGTGGCGCAAAAGGCTAAGTGCTGGACTATTAACTGAACGGTTGGAGGTTAAACCCATTCAGAGGTGCCTCAGAAGAAAGGCCTGGCCATCTGCTTCTGAAAGTTTACAGCCATGAAAAACTACAGAGCACAGTTCTACTCTGCAACACATGGGGTCACCTATTTGCAAGAATTATCCAAATAATTGACTCCCGTCTATCTTTGAAAAAAGTCCTCAGTCATTTTCTTATCTTAAACACAAAGTATAACACATCTCCCATGTGCAGGACACTGTGTTGAGTGTTTATGGGGTTTACAAAGACATATGTCATGGGGAAAATATGAACTGTGCCTCTCAGACTTAGAAAAAGGTGGGAAATTTATGATATATAACAAAAAACTAGAGCACAATGGTAGGTAAAAGGGAAAAAGTGCTACTTGATTCAGAGAACTGTAAATGTCATTCCAGCGGAGCACTGGGGAAAGCTTTATCAAGAGGTGGCTTTTGTAATGACCTTTGGAGTACAGGATAGTCACTTGGAGCTGGAGGAGTTGGGTGTTTTTCACAGTGAGAAAAGCATGGCAAACATATAGGTTTGGAAAAGCACAGGAACTAGCTCTTGAATTTCACCAAATGGAAGAAAAGGCCGAAAGTGTAGGTTAAGGCCAAGATAAGAGGTTTGGATCTGAGGCTGAATGCAATGGAAAGCCACTGGAAGATTTAGGTGGCACTGCAACCAAATCAAAGCTGTGCTTTAAAAAGATTAATCTGGAAATCATATGATGATCAGTTGGAGGAGGAAAGCAATTTGGGTCAGGGAAGAACAACTAGCAAGCCATTCCAATAGCCTGGAAGCTAAAGTAGAGTAGGGGGATAAAGAGGAAGGTTCAGAAAAGAAAGATGAAGAGGTGGTATCATTGGGACCTGGCAGACAGTTTTGCTGTGGGAGGCAGGGGAAAGAAGAAGAACTCAGAGACAACTGGGAGATTTTGACTTTGTGGACTGAGAGGAAGGATGGGTCAGTTAGTGTCATTAGGGCACTAATTACAGAAGTAGCAAGATAATGGAAAAACAGGTCTAGGATGATGATCAGTACAGTTTTAGAGATACTGATGACTGGCAACCTTCAATGTGGTTGTCAGAATTATAGATCTGAACATCAGGATAGAAGTGAGAAATACAAATATACACATATATTTATATATGTGTAAAATTTTGCTTGGAAATGTAAATGTATGCATTTATTGTATATATGCATGTACCTAGATATATACAGATACATTTGCTTATATCTTTTTTTAATCTGTTTAAAAAAAAACAAACCAAACCCATTGCCATTTAGTTGATTCCAACTCATAGTGACCCTATAGGAGAGAGTAAAACTGTCCCATAGGGTTTCCAAGGAGCAGCTGGTGGATTCGAACTGCTGACCTTTTGGTTAGCAGCCAAGCTCTTAACCACTGTGCCACCTGTTTAGGAAATTCCAATCTTAGAAGTAAGGATGGAGATACAGATTTTGGATCATTTCTGAAGCCATAAGAGGGGATTAAACTGCCAAGAGAAATAACAGATAAACAGAAGAGAAGTTTGGGCAAAGGACCTGTGGGCATTTAGGGCAAGAGTCAAGAGAAAAGTGGGTGGTACATTCTTTGGAGAGGTAGGAGAAGAGCTTGTACTTGTCAGAAAACCTCTATTCAGCCTCCATAGCAGCTCCAGAACATTGAAAAACTTCCCTGCAGTGCATCCATTTGAATGATTAAATTTTTCAGTGGAGCAAGTGAAAGGATGCCCTTGTTTTTGGTAGTAGAGTAGATCCATTTTTTACCTACATTATCAGAAGAGGAACAGGAATCTCAATTTCTTCTTAGCTATAGTAAATCTAAATATAAGTATCCAAAATCAAAGAACTTAGTGTCATCTAGCTATTGCTCACCTCAAATTTTCTTTTATGGACAATAAGTGTGTTTTCATAAAATTTTAAGAAAAAAAATTCAATTACAGTCTCATAGAATGTTGGTCCTGAAAGTGATCTAATCTAAACTTTTTCTCCCAAGAATAGGCAGAATTTAAATCAAAGAATTCAGTGGATGTTACCGTACTAAACTTTGGCTTTTCATATGTTCATTTCATCAATGTTTACAAAACACCTCTCTCTGGAGCACTGCATGGTCTCTTCTCTCTGCTTCTCTCTCTCTGCCGCCCTATGACACCTGTGTTTAGATATCCTCGGTTATAACCCATGCAGTGACTGACCAGTGCCCACCTGATCTGTGTAGGCAGAGAGGTAGAGTCTGCCCCATGCTACAAACATGGTTGCCAGGAGCCCATAGGCAATGACTGCCCAGAAGGCAATGCTCATTGAAAGATGAACTGAGAAGAGGCCCCAAAAGATAGCTTCCTTATTCAATAGGAAACTTGTCTTTAAACTCTTGCTTTTCATTCCTCGAATCCCTCAGCTTGAAAGAGATAATGATGATATTTTATGTAACTGGATGTATGAACATCTGTAAGTCTTACGGGGCACTGAGCTTTCTGTGCAATTTTGGCTGTTGTGGAATAAAAACACTTATACTTAAAATTAATTAGTTTAAAAATAACTTGCAAACCAGGAGAGTTCAATTTTTTTTTTTAAAGATCATAAGGATAAAATCTATTTTACTTTCTAATAAATGTTACACTTAACATGAAAGTGGTCTAAATAAACAATCAAATCAAAGTCCTAGAAACAATCCTTAAAAGTCAAAGTTTCAGGTAGGATTACATCTAAATAACCTCCCACAGATGGATTTCTATCATACTGAAAGACCCTCCATGAAGAGACTCCATAACACACTTGTTGTGTATCTATTTATATGGCATCCAGAAATAATTAACTGATCAATAGAATATCAGTTTAATAAGTTGACAGCTTATTATTCCTATTGAAACACCTTTGATATTAATATCTGTCAATCATTTATCAACAATTAGTTCATTGACATTTTAAATAAACCTTTAAAACATTTTTAAAATATGGACTTATAGGAGACACACATTGCAAAATATAGTTGAAGGTAATGTGTCATTATTTCTCCTTCACAAATGGACAATCAATGGCTAGGAAAAATTGAAGGATGTTATTTGATTAGTTAAATCAATTCATAATTGTGGAACTGAGTGTGTCTGTTTATCTCCTTCCAAATAAGATTTGAAGCTACTCTCCACAGATAGTGTATATTCAATAAGTTTATTATTATAAAAATAGAAAATCAAAGCCATGTCTGATAAAGCACGGAGAACATGAAATGAAGATAAATCTCTACAGCAAGAGCAGAAAGCTAACAATTCTTTTATGTTTCAATAAATGCAAACCATCCAGCCAAGAGAAGCAAGTCTCAGTGTACACTGGATAGCGCTCAGTCAGCTAACCATGCTGGCCATCTCAGGGATTTGGTTAAAGGGGCTTGAAAGTATTTTCCCTCCATCCGCCTCATGGGGCCAAAACTTCTACTAGACAAAAGCAGAAATTATTAGATTGAACTTCATAATCTTTATAATACGCTCCATCCCAACATTTCATCGCATATAAAACCTTTCTGAATATTTTTGCAACAACAAAGAATTGTTATTTTCAGCAATAATTTATCTTAAATGGAATTTGTAGGGAACCACGCTACCTTTTCAAATTGTGTACAGCACATGTAGTGTTTTTGATATGAAGTTTTTCTTACAAAAATGGCAACTTTGAACTTGAGAATGTGTCTACAAGCATCAGTGACTAAAAGACAGAAGTGTTTAATTATAGAGATGCAAGGGCTTACCATGCAGCTGTTCTACAAAGACTAATTTTAGTTAAATTTTTATCACAAGTGCATTGTGTTGCAAGAAGAAAAATGGTGCAAAGGTTGCTGGAGATGCTATTTGCATTGGGGTTGGGTACGGGTGGGAGCTGGATAATTGGGTCAGTTGGGTTCATATATTAAAGAACTGTCTGCCGGCTACTGTGTTGGCTGTTGCGACTTATCTTAATCAAGCAAAACTGCAGATTTCCAGACAGCTGTCATTGATCAAAATAGAAATCTACATTTTATTCAGGTTCAAACAAAGAGCCAGGGCGAATATACACATTTGATCACCAAGTGTGTGATTGTTGAAAATTTAGTTTTACTGCACCATAGCTTATTAAGATACCAAAGTCTTGGTCTCTTTTGTAATACGGATGAGTTTGACTGTTCTCAATTTGGGAACAAAAGGCGGTTGGAAGGAAAGACTGTTTCTTTGATGATGTCCCACCTCCAAAAGAAGAAGAAAACAGCAGCTACTGTATATGACTGTGTTGTATATAAACATAGCTGAACCTCTGTAACAAGCATTTCTGACTTCCATAATCTATCAACATTTCCTGAAGACACACGTTTTTCTTCAGAGTCTATTTAAATGGCTCAAAAATACCATCACAATGGACAGACCACCTTGTTACAGGAAGCAATTACTTGATAGTATAGGCTATTTTAATGGACATAGCACTTTAAACGAAGCCATCACATCTGTTCTGCCTTCTAATTACAAATGCAAAAGGAATATAATTCACCAATGCATCATAAAAAAGTAAAACATAAGTGATTTAAATGCATATGTATGTTCCTCAGTCAACAGAGCATGCAATCTGCTATGTTTTTTACATGTTCTGGGCACAAATCAGATGGAAAGCCTATTTCTCTGTCTCAGTGTGATTTCTTCTCCCTGGATAAGTTTGGTACTGCATTGAAGCAATGGTTTATGCAATGGTTTACAGTGTATACTACAGATCCTTTTCCCGTTGCTGTTGAGTTGATTCCGATTCATAGCGGCACTACAGATCTAGCCAGGATTAAACTCTTCCTGGGACTGATTGTTATGATCAATATGATGCGCCATACCACTATATTTGGTACAGGTTGAATTCTGAAATATATTAATCTAATGTCTAAGAGACATTTTCACTGAGATATAATCTGAAGTATTAGAGTTATTCCAGTTGTCCTATCTCTATGGAGGTAACTAAATGATATTTATCACTCCCTAATGACGATTTGGAGCCCTGGTGGCACAGTGGTTAAGCTTTCAGCTGCTAACCAAAAAGTCAGCAGTTTGAATCCACCAGCCGCTCCTTGGAAACCCTAGGGAGGCAGTTCTACTCTGTCCTATAGGGTTGTTATGAGTCAGAATTGACTCAGTGGCACCGGGTTTGGTCTGGGCTTTTTTCAAAGACTGTTCAGGAGCCCTGTTGGCACAGCAGTTAAGCGCTTGGTTGCTAACCAAAAGGTTGGCAGTTAGAACTCACCAGCTGCTCCACGAGAGAAAGACATGGCAGTCTGCTTCTGTAAAAATTACAGCCTTGGAAACGCTATAGGGCAGTTCTACTCTGTCCTATAGGGTGGCTATGAGTCAGAATCAACTTGACAGCAAAGGGTTTGGTTTTTGGAGTGACTGTTCAGGAATTCCTGGGTGCTGCAAATGTGCTTGGCTACTCACCAAAAGGTTAGAGGTTCAAGTGCACCCAGAAGTGTCTCAGAAGAAAGGCTAGTGATTTATTTCTAAAAAATCAGCCACTGTAAACCCTACGAAGCACTGTTCTACTCTGACACATACAGGGGTCGCCATGAGACAGAATCAACTCAACAGTAACTGGTTTCTTTTTAATGATTGTTTAAGGAGTTGTGTGTGGTCCTCGTATTAAATGGTACAATAGATATTAGGTAAATGATAACACTATTTTCTTCTCATAGAGATATTAAAGAACATTTTAACATTTAAAGAAACATACTTGAATGGAGCTCATTTTCCGGACCTCTGAGTGGGGCAAGAATGCAGAAGTTTGATTAGAGTTAGAGCCATGCCAAAGGCAAGTAAATGAGGCCAAAGCAGCATAATTGGAGAGCCAAAACTGAATTAATACCTCAATCTTAAAGGTTAGGGAAATGTTAGTTATGATTATATCATTTTCTAAATCAAGTTTGGATTTTATTCAGGTTCTATTACCACTCTCTAGAGAACTGGGGGAGTTTGTGGGATGTCAATGAGCCAGTTTTCCCCACATTAAGCAGTGGGCATCTCAGAAGCAGGGGTTGTGTCTTATCCATGGGTAAGTCCCATTCTCGAGATTAGAACCTTACAGTATTAGGTGATCAGTAAGTGTTTGTCGAATGAATGAAGGCGCCTGAAGATGTGGGCAGTAATTGACTGGTCCTGACAAAATTCTGCTTTTTAAGATTCACTTTATGTGGAAATATTATAACAAGTGTTAATACTGCCTTTCAATCTGAGGGCAGTGTTCCCACTTTGTCCATCAATGATCACTAAACCTCAGACAAATCCTATTAGTATCTCCCTCATCAGACTGCCATGAGGATAAAATGAGATAATATATGTAAAGCATTGAAAATGGTCCCTGGCCGTAGTAAGTGCTCAGTAAACGTTAGCTATGATTATTTTGTCTATTTTTCTTTATGACTCAGATAACTGAAACAAAGCATGATCAATTTCTTATCCATTAGACGATTAACTATAACCAAACCAAACAAACCCATTGCCATAGAGTCGATTCCAACTCATTAACTATAAATATGCCTAAAAACCTGAATTTGATGGTAGCACTGGATACAGTCAAAGTATCCAATGCATCAAATACACACACACACGCATGCACGCACACACCCAAGCACACAAATTAAAAGGCAATAGGCAATTATCAGGGTAGATTTTATCCTGAAATCATTCACCACTGAGATGCAATAGATAATAAAAGTTAATAGTATGAGCTGTAGAGTTAGACTGTACTGCATCTGCGAAGCCTCTGCTTCCTCATCTATAACATGGGATAATAAAGAGTACCATGTCATAGGGTTGTTGTCAGTGATTAATAAGGCAACGATGCAAAACACACTGTCAGAATCATTCTAAGTACTCAGTCAATGTTAGCTCTTATTATTGCTACCACCCTTGGCATCAAATTTCACCACGCTGTCAACACTTTCAAAGTGGGTTCTGTCATTTTTATGGGCAAGAAAAAGAAAATCTTGATGGATTTTGACAAATAAGGACTCCAAAGTAAATCCTTTCTCTTTTACATACGCAACTGACTCCCTTTGATATCAGTATAAAATATACACGTGCATGGAAATGAGAATAGACCAAATGCTCTTCACGTCTATTTGACTTTCTAACTTCAAAAGCAGAACTCCGAGGCAATATGCTGCAGTTCAGTAAACAGCACGGGATGGAAGAGCTAGTATTCAGATAGGAGCCCTCTACTGACTTGCAGACATGATAGACATGTATGTGTGCATCTTGTTGTTGTCAGCTGCTCTCTGGTCAGCCTCCGACTCAATGGACCCCGTGCACAACAGAATGAAACACTGTCTAGTCCTGCGCCACTCCCGTGATCAGTTACAGATCAAATCATTGTGACCTATAGTGTTTTCATTGGCTGATTTTCAGAAGTAGATCACCAGGCCTTTCTTCCTAGTCAATCTTAGTCTGGAAGTTCTGCTGAAACCTGCTCAGCATGATAGCAACACATAAGCCTCCACTGACAGATGGGTGGTGGCTGCATATGAGGTGCATTGTCTGGGACCAAGTTCTCCTGCATGGGAGGTGAGACTTCTATCATTGACCCATCACTGCCCCCTAGGTATGCGTGTATACACCACACATTTTCCGTACAAGCATCATTCCCATTGTGACACCTGGTTCACGGTCATGAACATTCAAACTGTTGGCAATACTCTCCTTTCAGATCTCCCTTCTCTGAATTACCTAGACTTCAATCCACATGCCACCATTATCCTAAAACATAGCGCTAATAATATTGTATCTCTACTCAGAAAGGTTGCCATGTCTACCCAGTGACTCCAGAATGCAGAAACAAATCCTTAGAGTAAGTGCCGGGTCTTTTCTGTTTGCCGCTGCGGAGCCACTCCGCACCCTTCTCCACTCTGCTGTGCACCAGGAGGCTCCCCACCATCGATGGGCACACCTACAAGTCCTGACTCTCTGGCTTCCAGTGGGGTTTAACCAAAGGGAAGCATCAAAACCTTGATAGAAGTGTGGGAGGAAGGAGAGCCACATTATCCTTTCCTACCAGAATATGGTTTGAGAAGTGTCTGCATTTCTCTATTTAAGGCCAAGTTACTGGCAGGCAGTCCTTCTCCCATAGCTACGATTCTTTTCAGGTTCTAGTAAGACTTCCCTCCTCTTGCCCATTCAGGCCTAAGGGTGACAATATCTTCCTACATTACTCATTGCTGTCAAGTCGATTCTGACTCATACCAACCCTATAGGACAGAGTAGAACTGCCCTCACAGGGTTTCCAAGGCTGTAATCTTTACAGAAGCAGACTGCCACATTTCTCTCCCAGGGAACAGCTAGTAGTTTTGAACCACTAACCTTTCGGTTAGCAGTCAAGCACTTAACCACTGAGCCACCAGGCTCCTTTTTCCCACATTAAACCCTTCAATTTCATCACAGGTAAGTGTGCCATCTGTTTCTTACCAGGACCCTGACTAATACAGAGTGATTCTAGAAAACAGACCCTCGAAGTGAGATTCTGGGATTGAGTTGCTCACATGTTTCATGAAAGCACAAAATACTTGCCAGGGGAAAATAGGACACTGGTAATTGACGGCATGTGCTACCATCATGATCACTCAAATTATCATCATCCCCTCACCGTTCCCCTAGGAAAACCTAGAGTATACTTTTACCAAGGAATTTAGAAATGCTTTGATAAGGGAAGCACTACCAATAATCAGTTGCCATCAAGTCGATTCCAATGCATGGTGACCCCATGTGTGTCAGAGTAGAACTGTGCTCCATAGGGTTTTCAATGGCGGATTTTTCAGAAGTAGATCACCAGGCCTTTCTTCCAAGGCACCTCTGGGTAGACTCAAGCTTCCAAACTTTCAGTTAGCAGCCAAGTGCATTAAGTGTTTGGACCACCCAAGAACTCCAAAGGAAGCAATAATCCATTTCTGTCAAGTTGATTCCAACTCATAGCAACCTTATTGGACAGAGTAAAACTGCCCCATAGGGTTTCCAAGGAGCAGCTGGTGGATTCAAACTGCCGACCTTTTGGTTAGCAGCCAAACTGTTAACCACTGTGCCAACGGAAGCACTAGCATCCTTCAAAGTCCCTGAGGTAGCTATGGTAGGTAGCAAACAGTGGTGGAAACTGGAATTAAGCTCCCTGATTTCAATGAGAATAATGGGATCGCAGAGTGATAGAATCCAGGTGGCAGTGCTTAACCATCAGATGTAATTACCCCAATAAGCCACAGGAACACAGAAGGGATCAGAAAAGATAAGTAGAAACAGTTTGCCTTCATGCTGAAGGGACAACATACCTTCTAAAGGCTGTGTTAGCTCTCTTGCTCTTGGTCATAATACAGTCCAGAGGGACCTTGATTGCCTTGATATCCTCCAGGATATCACATTGGTTCAGTTCATCATTGACATTTTGCTAACACAAGTTCTAATCCTAACTCTAGTATTAAGTAATTTTGTGATCTTGGAAATTTACTTAACCAAGGTGTACCTCAGTTTCCTCATTGGAAAGGAGCTTTGGGGAAAATTAAATAAGATACAGCATAGAAAGTGTTTCTCCTAGTATCTGACACCTAGTAAGAGCTCAACAAACTTGTATTATTATCAGTTTATTATTATTGTTGCTATTCCTATCATAACTATCATAATGTTGGTCCAAAGCATAACAGAAAAGAAGTTACTGAAAATTTTCTGTACACTTTCAGGTAGGCATCTCAGAATTCTGCAGCACCTAGTCTCAGAACACAATATAATTTCCTGGACTAGGCACTGATCTCTGAATCAAGCAACTTGAATGTCAACCTGGCCCAATCTCTAACTACCCATGGATATATGGTATCACTTCTCATCTGCAAAATGAGAGGAGAGGCGATTTCTAGGGTCATTTAAAGCATTGACTTTGTTTGGTTCTAGGAAACATTTCCAAGTGCTCCTAACTCTGCACTTCTTCATTAGGAAAAGGGAATGAGTGTGGGAGTAACATGACTCAAATGTGCTTGCTTTCTAGGCACTTCTTTTTTATTATCTAGGTGAAATGATATAACCTAAAATTAATCATTTTAAAGTGTACACTTCAGAGGCATTTAGTACATTCAAAATGTTGTACAACTACATCTTTCTAGTTACACATTCATCATCCCAAAAGAAAACCCTGTACCCAATAAGCAATCACTCTCCATTCTCCTTCTCTCCCCAGCCCCTGGCAACCACCAATCTGCTTTCTGTCTCTATGGGTTACCTATTCTGATTATTTCACATAACTGGAATAAAGCAAAATGTGACATGTTGTGTCTGCCTTCTTTCACTTAGCATAATGTTTTTGAGTTCCATCTGCTTTGTAGCATGTATCAGTACTTCATTCCTTTTTATGGCTGAGTAATATTTCATTGTATGTATATACCACAGTGTGTTTATCCATTCTTCTGTTGGTGGACACTGAGGTTGTTCTAGCCAATTTTTAATCATCTATTATCATTAATGATTTTCTACATGGTTATTCTTTTTATTTTTAATTTGCCTCTCTTCTTTTGCAAAAAAGACATTTTAAATCATTCGACACATCAGGTAACTTTACATGACCCATATTCATGTATGATACAGCCTTATTTCCAAAGACTTTTTTTGGTATAACAGCATCCCCAGTGACCTAAGTCATCCCCATTCCTCAGATAACGGTGTCGTTTAATATGTGTACTCCAAAAATGTCTCTGGCTGGTGCAAACAGTTAAGCCCTCAACTACTAACTGAAAGGTTGGCAATTGGAACCCACCCAAAGGCTCCTCAGAAGAAAGTCCTAGTGATCTGCTTCCAAAATGTCACAGCCTTGAAAACCCCATGGAGCACAGTTCTACTCTGCAACACAGGGGTTTGCCATGAGTCAGAATCGACTCAATGGCCACTGGTTTTGGTTTTGGTATACTCTAAAAATAGTCCCAGTGTGCAAGAAGATACACTGACTTCAAAATTTTCAAGTGACTACACACACACACACACACACACGCACACACACACACACGCACACACACACACACGCAAATACAAAAAGAAATAAATATATCCCAGGGAAGGGGGGAGAAACAGGGTGGCTCAGTGAAAACTTCGGAGGGCAAATGATATGGTCTATTATATCCAGAAGGAACTGTAATCATTAAATGTGGTCCATCTTCATGGCACTAACCTTCTCTGTGGAGTGAGCGATCATGAGGTCTACCCCGGGTGTCAAAGAGCTTCTTCTCTTGTGACCTCTTCTACTTCCTTCCCCTCAGTCCTCTCATCACAGACCAATAGTATGAGGGCTTCTTCCCTTGCTGGGTAACCAACTTCCAGGAAGAATATGAAGAGTATTATCCCATACCAGAGATGATGGGGCCTGCTGGGTTGATTATATGCTCTGGAGTAAACTAAGTCCATGACTTTTCCTCTGGGCTATCCAGGTGTAAGGAAATCATTATCGCTTGCTTTGCAGTACTTTTTTCTACCCACTTAGATTTTGCTGCTTCACATGAGGAATCCTGTCCCTGAAGCTGCCTCACCCCCAAAATTGTGTCTACACACCACTGAGAAAAATGGAGATCTGGCAATGATCCAGTTCATTTGATCAACATAGCTGGTGGAACCAGATAATTTAAGCTCCAAATTTCCTCATTAATCAAAATGGTCTGATGACAGATGCATCTGCTTTTACTTTGGGTTGTGTAGACACAGTATAATTGTTCATTTCCTAAAAACAGAATTGTATCATCTCTAACATTCATAGAGCTCTTACTGCCCACATTCCTTTCGCAGCTTGTTTGACTGAACAGATAACTCAGTAATTAAAATTCATAATCAACAAATGTTGAGTATTTTTTCTCTTTCTTCTGTTTTTACAATCCTTTCCCCTAACTTCTGGGTGATTTGCCAACCGTTCCACTTCTCAGGAGTAAACATTAGAGGTTATCTTTTCATAGGGCTACTACACTGACCATCTTTCTTAATCCCCTGCTCCTTCCTCTAGCTTCAAACCCAGCTCCCAGCATCTCTGGAGGCAGGAACTTCAGAAATATTAACAGTTTTGACTATACTTCAAAGGCCAGTGGGAGAATAAAGTAGCAAGTAGTAGGAGAAATAAAGAATGGAGACGAAAGAGAGTTTGCTTTGAGGCCAAATATACCCCTAGGTTTATTGCCATGATCTCCCTTTTCATAAGGTCTGTGAGGCCTAGACAAGCACACCAGGCTTGGGTCACTGGAGTGGAGATTGATCAAGCAGACCCTGTGTTGAAGAAGTGAGAGGACAGGCTGGTGAGCTCATAGGCAGTTAAGGTTACAGTTAACAGGGGTTAAGAGGCTCCTGAGACTTCTGTGGTTCAGTGGTAGAAATCTCACCTTCCATGCAGGAGACCTGAGTTTGATTCCTGACCAATGCACCTTATGCAGAGTCACTACTCGTGGGTCAGTAGAGGCTTGCATTTTTCTATGATGCTTAACAGGTTTCAGCAGAGCTTCCAGAATAAAAGAGACTAGGAAGAAAAGCCTGGGAATCTACTTCTGAAAATCGGCCAATGAAAACCTTATGAATCATAACAGTTTGATCTTAAACATATCTTGGGGATAGTGCAGGACCAGGTAGCATTCTATTTCCTTGTGCATGTGGTCATCATGAGTCAGGGACTGATTGAATGGCAGCTAACAAGCAACAAAGAGGATCCTAGGTGAAATGTTTGCCTGGCGACCCAAAACAAATGTGTTGTGAAAAAGAAGGCCAAGTTTATGAATCTGACTTAGCTTCTTTGGGAGGTGAAGAAGCAAGGGCCACATGCTCAGCTTTGGAGAGTATCAAAGATCATATGACTTCAAAAGCAAACCAGAACTAAGATATCACTAATTGTCTTGGCTAGGAACGAATCCCCCAGAGTCAGGGGTTTTTCTGAAGTCCTTTCAAGCTTTCCTTCAAATGTCAGTAGTTTCTTCCCTCCTCAGAATGATGGAAGACCTTTCCCATAAACATATCTCACTCATTCCCCATAATAGTCCTGCTACTCCATATGACAGAGGAAGCCTCAACCAGAGTCACCAGGAGGCTGAGCTACTGGCCCCTCCCCTTCTAGTGCCCTGCAGCCATGCTCAGGGCCCCAGGGGACTTTGGAACTCAGACAGGTTGCTGATTCTTTAAACTTTACAGCATTGAGTCTCAAAGTTGTTGCGTAATCCAATTAGAGAACCACTTTTAACTGGCTTGTGCCTTCCTCGCAGACTCACCTTCATAAATGAGGATGCCTCCTCACAGTTCCAGAAATCTGTGAAGCCGAGATGGTATTTTTAACACACCCATTTTAAACAATGTCTGTGCTGCACTGCTTTTGCTTTTGCTCTTGGCGCAGGTGAGGAGCAGCACAACAGCTGAGCTCCCGATTAGACATGTGTGGCCCAGGGCGGGCTTTGGCTTTTGCAAAGGGTAACGTTTTCACACGCGGAAAAACACTCCAGTGTTTTTGGTATTCATGGCTTAGTATAGCTCCTTCGTGTGTATTTCATAGACAAGCAAGAAGCATCTAACAATGGGAATTCTCTCACCTTATCTGTTTTAGCCTTCCTTCCATATGGAAAAGACACACACACACCTGGGAAGTTCACTTTCTTATTGAACTCCAAAAAACTTTTATGATTAGACATAGAATCTTCTCCTTAGAGTGCTCTGAAGAATTCTACTTGCCTGCAACCCCTAAGGAGAATGGGGTCATTTGACCCCATGGCCTGGAATTCTCTACTGCAGCTAGAACCTGGCCTCAAAGCAGTAAAATATTCTGAAGTTCCAAGATAGATAGGACACTGACTTCCCAGCACGTGGAAGGTCATGTGCCAGATCCTGTGGGCCATGTGGAAACACATGTGCCGTGCCCTTCAGCTCTGCCACAGAATAGCCCGAGATGGGTCAGACAGCACATTTACAAAGCAGGGCCACCTGGTGGAGCTGGTCAGTTCTCTCTGCAGAGGATCCTGGAGGCACCATCTGAGTTCTTCACAGAAGCTGCACAGCTCCACACAAGCCTCGCTTCTCTAGTTCCCTCAGACTTGGTGCTTCTAAAAATAAGAAACTTTGGTCTCCCATGCTGCTCTTGGTGGGATGGGCATGTGCTAAGCATCTTTTATTTGCCCCTCTAGACCCGTTCTCCACCTTTCTGCCTCTTGCTCTGCCCTGGGAGACTCACCTGTACAGACAACATCAACGAGCTACTTAGTCTTCTGGTTTCCATTTGGGTTTGGCCAATGGGGAAATCAGCAGGAGTTCAGAGAAAGACAAGAATGAGATCATGATTTTATTCCCCCCAGCTCCACCCACCACTGTGGAACCACCATGGGCTGTGTTCCCCAACTGAAAGTCCTACCTCCTACGAGGTAGCCCTCTCCACACAGCTCCTCTGGCTCCAGGTTCTGGTCAGTGTTCTCTCCCCTTACCTCTTCTGGCCTAAGGATAAGCCCTAACTAGTCCCTGGGTACTGCATTGTCTCTTGGAATTTCCTGATGCCCTGCCCCCACCACCCCTTGAATGGTCCCATATTAAACTCTCTTCTAATTACCCATTTTGGATATACTCTTTCCTGCCTAACCCTCAGTGATACACCGGAATGCAGAAGACAACTGTTGATCTGGAGGCAACTCTGATATCTTTGAACCTGAGCCCTGTCTCTGGGGAATCACTAGACCCCTGGTACTCAAAGCCCACTCTCCTAATTTGACAGGATCTTGCCTCTTTTGTGGTGCCCTGGTGGCACAGTGGTTAAGAGCTCGGCTGCTAATCAAAAGGTCAGCAGTTTGAATTCACCAGCCGTTCCTTGGAAATCCTACAGGGCAGTTCTACTCTGTCCTATAGTGGAGCTGTGAGTTAGAATCGACTCCACAGCAGTGAGTTTGGTTTGGTTTTTGGGTGCCTGTTTCATGATCCTTTGGGGTCGAGAAGGCACAATCCTGCTCTTGCCACTTAGGCCACCAGCCTTGTGTTTATTACCAAGATGGAGTAATAATGGGGTAACATCACCAGCATTCCAGCTCTTGTAAGTGGTCTTAGGTTTCTAGTGCTTCTGTCACACAAATACCACAAATAGGTGGCTTTAAAGAACAGAAATTTGTTTTCTCATAGTTCTGGAGGCTAGAAGTATAAATCAGGGTCTCAGCCATTTCAATTCCTCCCTTGTAAGTAGGCCTGGGCATTCCTTGGTTCTTTGGCAAGCCTCACATGGCATCTGTCTCTCCAAGTATATGGCTGTCTCTGTGTCTAATCTGCTCTTTTTATAACTCAGAAACGATAAGATTTAGGACACACCCTACACTAGTATAGCCTCATTAACATAGCATTAGATTTCATTATGGAAAGTGATTACATTACATTACTTTACATCCACAGGTATGGGGGTTAGGATTTCAATATGTATTTTGGGGAGAACACAAATTCAGTCCATAACATAAGAGCAACCTGATCTTCTGTCCCTCTTTCAGGAGAAAGTTTACTAAGCCTCTCCAGGGCTGAGTAAGAGGACAGTTGAGAAATAGCACCCACTGTATACTTAAAAGGATCCCTGGTGGCACAGTGGTTAAAGCATGTGGCTGCTCACCAAAAAGTGGGCAATTCAAACCCATCAGCTGCTCCACAGGAGAAAGTTGTGGCGGTCTGCTTCCATAAAGGTTTACAGCCTTGGGAACCCTGTGGGGCAGTCCTGCTCTGTCCCTTAGGGTCGCTGTCAGTCAGAATCGACTCAGGGGCAGCTGGTCTGGTTTTTGGTTTATATACTTCAAAGTGCCCTCCACAGTGACTTCACCTCAGTGTCCCAGGGTAAAACCCACCTCTTTACTCTCTTCCCCAAAAGAAGGCAAAGTCCCCACCCAACAGGACACTCCCCCTAGAGACTGGAGAAAGGCTTTATCTATTCTTGTCGAGCAAAACTCTCCATTCTAATATCCATAATAGCCAAAATCGTCCCTGCTTTCTCTCCCAGTAGATTCTTCAGAAAGTAGAATTCCTGGTGTCTTACCTAGTAAACTGCATGTTGGCCCAGATGCAGGAAGATGACCACTTGCTTCTTGTCTATGTTATGAACAAAATACGGAGTAATGGATCACCTGGCCCCCCTTACTGCCCTCCCCATATAATACAGCATACCTCTGATCATAACCCACTCACTTGGGCTGTTTACCTATTGCCTAACCAGTTGCCATAGAGTCTATTTCAACTCATGGCAACCCTGTATGTGTCAGAGTAGAACTGTGCGCCACAGGATTTTCAATGGCTGATTTTTTGGAAGTAGATTTCTAGGCCCTTCTTCCAAGGTACCTATGAGTAGAATTGAACCTCCAACCTTTTGGCAGCAGCCAACCACTTAACTGCTTATGCTACCCAGGGACATCTGTTGCCAAATAGATTCTGTCTAAAATTCTTGGCCCAACATTTAAGGTCCATTTGAATCTGGCCTCAAAGTATCCCTCCAGGTACAGCAAATACCCCAGATCAACTAGTCAGTCAGATTAGCAGGGACCTTGTTGGCCAAGACAGGGGCCTTGGTCTGCCTTATGGGTGATGGAGCCTGAGGTAGGGGGAGAGGTAAGATGATTAGACGAAAAGATCACACAGACATCAGTGTGGAAGAAGAATGGAAGGGAATTTAGAAAAGAATGGAAGTGGCCTGAGCTGAGATGAGGGTGGGGAGAGAGGGGGAGGAGAGAGAGCCATGACTTCTTTAGAATGTGACCTTCCACAAGGCCAGGAGGAACTGAGAGTGAGTCTGAGCGCCACCCCCCCCCCCCAGACTAGCATGTGGTATCACACAAGCTGCTGGCAACTCCCCAGAGAAGCAAGGGGTCAGAGTCTCAGCTGCTGCTGCAGCTACTGCTGTAGCCCGCCCAGCCCTCTGCACCAGGGAAGCTAGGAAAGGGAAGGGGAGAGATCAGAAAAAGGAAGGGAAGAGAAAAGAGAGACATTTTCTTGAAAGCGAACATCTCTGGGTTCTGGCACTGTCCTGAGCTAAGCCCTACTCTCGCAACTTCTCTAACCCTCCTTGACATCCCAGAAACATGGCCAGACCCTGGAGCTCAGGGAGAAAAAGGAGAGTGGCATTCAGGGGTCAGGGCTGGGACGCTGGGAGCCAGGTGGCCGCTGCACTGGTGGCACCCCCTGACCTTCTGCCAATTGAGTGCTGAGACTGGCAGGGGACACCGCGCCAGCCATTTCTGCTCAAGCCTGGGATGGTCACGGAGTCCCAAGGCTCTCAGAGGGACTCAGGGCCCTTGTGTCCTGACTTCAGGATAGACATCCATCTCTTTAAAGGCTTCTCCGGTCAAAGACCTGAAGAGGCAATTCACGAAGGGGAAATGAAGACATCAATAAGCCTGTGCTATGTTGGTGTGCCTCACTACCCATCAATTCAATGCCAATTGAAACAAGACACAGTTTGTCACCTATCAAACTATCGAACACTGAGAAAAACATAATACCCACTATTGCAGAGGGTTTAAAGAAACACAACGACCTATTTTAAATTGTTGGTGGTCACGTAAAGCCGAACAGCCCTCCTGGCACTTTTTTTGGGTAAAAATACAAACAACATGACATTTGCCAATTCAACATTTTTCATGTGTACAATCCAGTAAAACCAATTGTCAAAACTCTGAAAATTGGGCACACCTGTCACCCAGCTATCTCATCACTTATTAGCATTTACCCCAAATAACAAATTAAGGAAGGAGCCCTGGTGGCACAATGGTTAAGCACTCATCTGCTAACCTACCAGCTGCTTTGCAGGAGAAAAGACCTGGTGATCTCCTCCCATAAAGATTTCAGCCTAAGAAACCCTATGGGGCAATTCTACTCTGTCACATAGGGTTGATATGAGTAGGAATCCACTTGCCAGCACACAACAGCAATGAATTAAGGGTGTGACCACGGTACTAAATCTTGAAGGGTGATGGCCTTTTGTTCAATCCCCAGTCCTCCATATTAGAAAACTGAAGATGGTATTGTTAGGGGATCCTAGAGGCGGAGGACACCTAATTAATTAGTACTCCACCAGTTATCAGGTCACTCCCAGTCACCTCCCCACCAAGCCACTCACTTCCTCTAAGTTGTTTTGCAGACTCTCTGGAGAGCCCTGGACAGGTCCAGATCTAACCAGCTCAGAATGGTCAGATATGCGCAGAACAGACAAAGATGATCGACAGACGACCCTGGGCCACCTGGCGTGCTCAATAACACAGGAGAACTCATGCCACGGAACAAAAAGACTCACGGCAAAAAACCAAAATCACCAGACATACGTACGTCATCTGCAGTAGCGGAGCCCATTTCAAAAACGAAGTGCCAAGTCTGAGCCCCACCCTGTAATAAATAATCAATAGAACTGCGAATATGTAGAACTTCCCAATCTTGCCCACCTTCCTTCCTCTACCCGTATATAAATATGTATAATTTCCCAAACCTATGAAATGCAAATGCTTTCTCAAATCAAGGAACTCAATCTGAGGTCGATACCTCTGAGTTTCTGCTTGCTAGCCTGCGAAATAAACTCTTTCCTCCTCTCAAAACCAGCGTCTGAGAGATTGGCTCCTTGCACGCTGGGCACGGACCCATTGGTCTGGTTTCAGTATCTATCCCTTTTAACAAGCAGTTCCTCCTTATGTTACCAGCTGAGTGAGAAGAGTGTTAATTTGTAATGAGTTAAGAAAAGAACACATATATAAGAAAAACATTACCTTGGTGACCATATAAACAAAAGTTCCCAGTTTATTAACTTGCTACTCTAGGCTTTAGTTTTTGACTTTGTTTCTACTGTTCCTTCCCAGAAATACTTCAACTCTTCACACTCATATTTTGTTTTGTTTTTTAGATTATAAAGCCTTAGATAGTACATTCAACAAATAATTTAATATGGACGTGACCCATGCTGAATCAGTCATGATATACTAAGATGCGGTAACAAAAATCTACCAAATTTGAGTGGCTTATAACCACAAAGCTTAATTTCTTACTCATGCTACATGTCCCATGTGGGTCAGGTGGAGAGTCTGCTTCATGTCTCCTCACTCGAGGACCTAATCTGATGACGCCTCCATATCTATAGCATCTCTAGTTGCCAAGGCAGGAGGAAGGGAGTCTGGGAGGGTGTCTTAGTCATCTAGTGCTGCTACGACAGAAATACCACAAGTGGATGGCTTTAACAAAGAGAAATTTATTTCTTCATAGTAAAGCAGGCTGGAAGTTCAAATTCAGGACGTCAGCTCCAGGGGAAGGCTTTTTGTCTCTGTCGGCCTTCTCATCGATGTTCCCCTGGACTAGTAGCTTCTCTGCACAGGGACCCTGGGTCCAAAGGACACGCTCTGCTCCTGGCACTGCTTTCTTGGTGGTATGAGGTCCCCCGTCTCTCTGCTCACTTACCTCTTTTATATCTCAAGAGATTGCCTCAGGACACAACCCAATCTTGTAGATTGAGTCCTGCCTTACCAACACAACTGCCACCCATCCTCCCTCATTAACATCATAGAGGCAGGATTTACAACATATAGGAAAATTGCACAATACCAGGAATTATGGCCCAGTCAAATTGATATACACATTTTTGGGGGGACATAATTCAATCCATGTCAGAGGGTACTGTACCAGCGTTTAAATTCTCCAGCCTGGGAGAGATACCCATCACTTCCACTCACAACTCTTTGACCAAAGAAAGTCACATAGACACACAATAACTTCAAGGGTGTGGGGAAGCACATTTCTCCAATGTCTGGAAGGAAGAGAACAAGATCCTAAATGAACTGCTATCAAGTCTATCATACAGACCCAGGCCAGGGAGTTTGCCTCTAGTCCTTAGGTATTAGACTGCATAATTTACTCCTGAAATTTTCTGAATGTGTTGTTAGCAAAGAGGAAACAGGGTCAGTACCATTCACTGATAATTTATTCAATGACTAACTATTTAATATTTGTGTTCGGCATTGTGATGGTTAATGTTATGTGTCAACTTGGTTAGGCTATGATTCTCAGTGGTTTGGCAGACAATGGACTGCTCTTTCATAATGTAATATAATCACCTTCTATTATGTGATCTGATGCGATCAGCCAATCAGTTGAAAGGGGAGTTTCCTTGGGGACTTGACCTGCCTGCAGTATATAAATGGGTGTTCTCGCAAACCTCAGTCTCTCGACACTCTTCTAATTGCCGACTTCCAGCTCTTGGGACCTAAGCCTACAGAACTCTCCATCCTGCCACCTGACCTCAGATTTGGGATTCATCAGCCCCTGAAAACCCATGAGCCAGCAGATGTCTCCAGCCTGCCACCTGACCCAGGGATTTGGGACTTGCCAGCCCCCATAATTGCATGAGCCATTTTCTTGAAGTAAATCTCTGTATATATATTTATATACACATTTCACTGGTTTTGCTCCTCTAGAGAACCTAGTCTAAGACAAACCTTGTGGTATGCAATTAGTAAAATACAAAGAATTATACTCACAACACGTTCAGGTGCTTTAATCTCATCGAAGGGGTGATACTTGGCATACGAAATTATGTATAAAATATAGGGGCAGTAATAATGCAGGGCAATATAAAACTATGATTTCTTAACCTTCTGTAGGCTTCAGAAGCACCCAGAGAACATTTTTCAAATGACACATAATCGAGCTTCAGTCCTAGAAACACTGAATCAGAAAATATTTGACAAGGTGAAGGCCAGGCACATGAATTTTGCTAGAACTTCCCAGGTGATTGATTCTGGGCCTTGCCTAGGTTAAGAATCCTTAAAATATGAGATTCCAACCATCATGTTCTTAATGGATGAAAGAGTGTTAAACATACTGAACACATGTGGGGTTTAGTCAGGTTTGGTCAGGGAAGGCTTCAAGGAGAAGATGGGCCCTGGGCCCTTGTAGGATATATCAGCTTTGGCTAAGTGGTAATAAGAGATGGGTACAGGGCTTAGGGTACAGATACATAGATATAAATTATATTACAGGGAAAAAGAATGTTCCAATCTAATGGGAACCTGAATTACAGTGATGGTTAGAGTCTAAGTTTTCTGAAAAGCAGCCACTCAGCTTAGACTACTATCCAACTCTACAGAAAGTCTTTGAATCTGGCAGAGCTCCGCCATGCTTAGGACAATGACAGGCAAGTGATAAGTGCTTCATTAATATTTGTTGAATTAATTAGATTATTAATTAATCACTTCTGAATTGAATAACCGAGGATCAAACTTCAAAACTCAAAGAAAGTAATTAATGGCTGTTTATGAATAATTTATATCCAGCTTCTCCTTTGGTTCTACTTCTTCCAGAGATTAAAACAAGAAGTTCTAAACCTGGCTCTTTGGTTCCTTTTAATATTATATGCACTATACCTAAAGTATTCCCAAAGCTCACCAAATGAGGTGAAGAAGTCATCGAGATTACTTAAAAGACAGAAAGTATGTCACAAAGAGGCCAAAAGAGCATAATGGTTAAAACCATGGATGCTGGAGTCAAATGGGTCTTGCTTTGTCACTTACTAGCTGTGTGACCTTGGATAAATTACTCATCCTCTCAGCAAAGTTGGGATAATAATATCTAACTCATAAAAATGTTTTGAGGATTAAATAACATAAGAACCATAAAGGCAATTTAGAAAAATCTTTTACTATGGCATGGCTAGGACAAGAACACTGCAAGCATTACTCTTAAATATCCACTGTGACAGATGAGGCTACGAAGACACACATTCAACTGAAGCAGCAAAAAGTCCACATGATACAACTCAGAAGATCAAACCACACAGAGGCAAGTGACCACAACCTGGGTTGATATTAGATTTTGTTAATTACACAACTGCATTAAAAATGCTGGACCTTTCGCCATATGCTTAAACTACCTTGTTGATAGATGTAGAACTCCCTCTGCAATTGTTTGTCACAAATCACTGAGACACAATGATTTAGCCAACAAACATGCTTTGCATTGGCCTGACCTTTATTTACAAGGTCCTCTGTTGGCTATCACTATATCATTCTCTTCCCAGCCCTGTGCCACCAGCTTAAACAAACACTTGCATCTGCTCACAAGAAACACAGTCAGGTCTTTGTCTCTTCCAGGCAAAGTAACAAAACAAACAAGTAAACAAAAAAGGTTGATATGATAAAAATTGAGCCAGTCACAGTTTTTGGCTATAGAATACCAACTGGCTAAACTAATTTGAAAAATCAAAACAGACTTGACTGGATGAATGCACAATTTATTGGATACTGATCCCATTGAGTGGGTTCATAACTCTCCAAATAAAAGTAATAATAAGAGTAGTTCACATTTGTTAAGCATATACTATGTTCCAGGCGTTATGCTAATACTTTACTTGCATTATGTTGCATTACCCACACAACAGTCCAATAATATAGCACTATTTAATCCGCAGAGTCCCGGGGCACTGCAAATGGTTAACAAATTCAGCTGCTACCCAAAAGTTCAGAGGTTCAAGTCCATCCACAGATGTCTCTGAAAAATCAGCCATTGAAAATCTTGAGGAGCACAGTGCTACTTTGACACTGGGCTCCGCATGAGTCAAAGTTGACTCAATGGTAATTGGTTGGTTATTTTATCCACATTTCACAAACTGGGCCATGTAATACTGGGAGGTTAAGCAACTTGCCCAAGGAAGCAGCAAATCACTAAAAGTCAAGTTATGATACATTAACCTCATTTCCTATTTTTGGTCAGTACATTTGAATCTCAGGAATGCCATGGATATCATGTGTCTTGATTTAAACAAAGCACTCAACAAAGCTTCTTGAAATCCTTGTGGTCAAGATCCAAAAACTTAAGTTAGATATTAGCAAAATAAAGTAAATGTATATTCCTTGGTCAACCATGGTCAACCCACTGCTGTTGAGTTGATTCCAACTCAAGTGAATTAAAGTATTAACAGACTTTATGATCATTATTATTCTTACTTTTATGAAAGATGGTAGGTATCATGTCAGCTCCTACATAATTCTGTCTTAATCAAAATATTACTGACTTGGGATAAAAGCACAGAAGAACACTTAACATATTTTCAAAGAAGACAATTCTCATTGAATAAGAAACCCGACATTGAAAGACTCTCAGTTGTTTTTATTAGGTGCCATGGAGTAGATTTCAACTCATAGCAGCTATGTGACAGAGTATAACTGCCCCATAGGGTTTTCTAGGCTGCAATCTTTACAGGAGCAGATCTCCAGGCCTTTTCTTCTGCAGAGCCCCTGGGTGAGTTCAAACCGCCAACTTTTTGGTCAACAGCCAAGTAGTGGCATCACTAAGGGGGTTCAGGGGGTGTGGACTTCTCCAGGTGACACTGTCAGAGGGGTTGACACCAAAATGACTGTCTATAAAATTTTTGTGCAGGGACTCAGGCAGACATGGCTGTGGCAGGATGCTTGTCCGTTTTCCCATTCTTGCCTGTTCTGTGATATTCTTTGGACTCGGGCAGACATGGCTGTGGCAGCATGCTTGTCCGCTTTCCCACTTTTGTCCTTTTGAATATATGCCGAATAAAACTTTATTTTTGCTTTACTAAACTTTGTGATGTTTTTCCCCTACAACAGTTAATGGCGTAGTCGTCAAGGATCTGAAGCTACGAATCCAGTCAACTTTGAAGAGACCTGGACTGCGGAGCAGAAGCCGGCAAAGAAAGCTCTTATCTTCTGGACCCACGTGTTCCCACTCCATGTCCCTTCGACACTGACGGGGTGAGTGCTCTCAAAAAACGAACTTTTGCTTATTCTTTGTTGTTCTCTTTCTCATGTTTTCTTAAGTTTTGTTTGGCATATTTGTTTCTAAAACCGGTTGATTGATTAAGTGTCGCAGCCCCTCACACGGTGCACCATCTGTCGCAGCGGCGGCGAATGTCGGGACGGTGGAGACAGTAACCAAACACAACTCTTAACAGAGAAGTGGGGCCAGGAGGGTCACTCTGAGGAGTCGAACCCCGCTTCAGTCCCAGGAGTTTGTTTTATAGTCAATACCAGCAAGCAATAAAGCAACTAACAAAACAATGGGCTTTGGGTGCGGGCAAGGGAGAAGGAATTCCGGTAAGCAAACCAATCAGTAAAGGGACAATAGGTTTGGGAAAACAAGTCATGACAAGTCTCAACATGTTGGGGACAAGTCTCAACATGTTGGGGACAAGTCTCAACATGCTGTGCAGCATAGAGGCCTGTGGGGGCTCCATTGTCAATAGTGCAGCCATGTTTAAATGGCATATATCCCCACATTTCCCCCCTTTTGTTTAGTTAATGAAATAAGAAT
>NW_004444073.1:7197096-7219019 GCF_000243295.1 Trichechus manatus latirostris
ATTAAGGAAAATCTTTCTTAGATTTTTGCTTGATCATTTGGTTAAGAACGACATTTAGTAACTCTTTAAGTGAACTGCAGTTTAGGCCTGGATTCGGGCGTTTGAAGAGGTAATTCTATTTTCAAAGAGCTTTGAGCCACTATAAGCTGCAAAAAAATTCGGGCACGGGTCGACCAGTAAAAGCCATTAGGGAAATCGCCAGCGTTCATCACAAGCGTTAAAGTCTCCCATGACAGGATAAGGTAGTCTCGTGCAACAAAGGTGCACATTGGTCTAAGCAAAACACTGTCCAAACCCCGCGGCGTTCCTCATTAGGTTTCTTTTTTGTGGCTCAGAGTAAACCTGGAAAATAGTGCTCTGTTTTGCCAAATTTGCAGGGAGAGGTGGCAGCTCTTGCCTGTTTTGCCAAATTCTCAGGGGGAGGTGGAAGCTCCTGACCTGTGTTATGATATTTAAGGGAGAAGTGGTAGTTCTGTACCTGTTTTTTCTATTGAATTGACTCAATCTTACCAAAAATTGCTATATACACTTTTAGAAACTAGGATCCCCATATCTTTGTTTTGTGTGGTATTATCTGGTGAGTTTATGTGATCTTTCTGTCTCCTTTTGTTTGAAGAGCTTGCTTCTGGACTAGAGCATTGTGTCTAAGTTTGTCTTGTATTAGATTGGTGGTTATGGCTAAGAATTGCTGTTTTTTGTAAGGCTAGTCATAGAACCAGTTCTTTCTTCGTCCACAAAAAACTGTCTTGTGTCTGTCTTATGATTTAGATCTTTAATAGCTACTTGGAGAAACTTTGATATAAACCGGTCTATTTGAAAATTATGCTAAGATCTTTATGTTTTATACTATATCAGTCTTAAAAGTGAAACCTTTTTAAGTAACTTAAGCTAGATATTATATGAAATGTGCTTTATTTAAGGAAAAAGGATAGTTTTGTCTTAAAGTAGCAGTTCCAGAACAGTAAAAAAGAAGGAAATTAGCTATCTTTTGTCTTTTAAAATGCCTCCATCAGTTTAAACATATGTAAACGTCTTCCGTGAGTCAAGAGAGTGAGGGTGGGGCACCATCATGCCTCCCCAGCTCCCAGTCTCCAAGGTCTTGTAGCTCCAGGGATGCTTTTGAAAGACCCCTTTCCAGCTAGGTGGAGACTCTCTCAAGACAAAAGATAAGAAAAATTGCTACTTTGCTATAGTTATCAGAAATTGGGTAGATCCTAATCATAGAACTGTAAACAAGTTCTCTCTATTATAGGGAAACTTTAAGAAGTAAAAAAAAATAGAAATCACAATGAGACACACCTGAAGTGGCCTGGAAAAATGTTTCCAGCAGTACCAAACACTTAAGGTTATATCTATATCAATGAATTGGTCAAGTGAGCAGAGATTTTGTGATTTCCAAAGCCAGCTCATAAAATCTTTAAGGGCTAAAATTAGATTGGGGAAAATATGAGAAGTAGTAAAAGTTGAATGAAATCTTAGAATGTTTAAACACTTTTCTTTCAACAACAGTTATGTTTTGTGGTATACAGGCTTAAAATAATTCCAATGGTATTTTAGGTAGCTTATTGATGTTATTAAGTTAATAAAATTTGTCATAATTTAAGTTCGTATACTTTGCCTTTTTGTGCCACAAGAGTATATATAGATATATATATTTAAGTCTGCGAATAAGTGTTCATTTTTGCCATTTAAAGGGATACACTGTAAGAGATATACAACAAAGGTAACCTTTAAGAGGTTTATTGAGAAAGAAATTTATTTGATATGGTCAAGTTTCATCTGCCTGACTAAAGTTTAATGGCTTGATTTATGAGATTTTTTAGAGTTTTAATGTTAAATAGCATATAAAACCAAGAATTGGGTTTCTTACAGTTAAAATAACAAAATTTTCTTTAATTTCTGAGTTAAAGGGTTAATTTATTCTTTGTGTAATCTGCCTGGAAAACAAAGGTTTGGCCTCTCATTAGAATAAGATTCCTGAGTCTGAATACTAAGCCTCATGGCTTTTAGAAAAGAAAGCTAAGGGTTTTACTTTAAGATCTTTGGTTAAATAAGTATTGTTTCACTGTGACCTATATTATTATCTCTCTATTGCTAACTTGGTCGCAACTTTATCTTTTTGAATCTAGCATTATCAAAGCCAATGGTTCGATTGGGGAATTGACATCATTTTTCCATGAAGTTTTTTTATTACAATCCAGGTATTTAGAGATTTGATAATCTTGGTATATTTTTGGTATGTCCTGACTATGTAGTATTTTGTCTCAAAATTATTATGCATTATATCTGAAGCTCTTTGAATATGGTTAATGGCTATATTTAGAAACATTTTTATCTAAAGTTTTTTTAACTGATTTTATTTGGCTTTTATATTGGGCTTGAAATTAATTTCTATCAGGTCTTTTACTATTAAGAATATTATGTTTAATCAATTGATTATGGCCATATTAAGTTTTGTCATCTGCAGGTAAGTTTTTACTTTGCTGATTTGCTGAAAAAGTTTGACCAAAATATCTCAACAAAAGGATGGACTATATTGGACTTGCTAAAAAGACTATGACTAGACTGAATAAAATTTCCAGAGCTCCTATGCAGAAGCTGATGAGTTTGCAGACTGCGGCTGATCCAGAATCACGTGGAACAGAAATTAAATAAGACTAAGTAAACTAAAGGAAACTATGTTTTTTTTTTAATATTGCTGATATTTTAAGGTCCTAATTTCTGGATATAAGAAATCATTCTCCTTTCTCCTAAATTATCTAACTAATGGGTTTAGATATGGTAACTCTTGAATTAGAAGTTCCTGTTGGTAAACTTAGCCAAGTTGTAGATATCATAACCAGAGAACTGTCTGAAATGTGCGATGATTTTACAAAATAGAACAGCATTAGATTTCCTGTTAGTCTCTTAAGAAACAGTTTGTGCCTCAATAGATAAATATTGCTGTATTTATATTAATACTCAATCTGAGGTTTTGCAGAATGTAGTTGCTGTTGAGGCACATGAAAAGCAGTTACTGATGCTGCTTATGTATAGACAAACACCTCATGAGATTTGTTTCCTTGGTTCAAAGACCTTAGGGTCATCGTTTCATTGGTTATTTCAGACAGTTGGCCTAATATAATTGTTAGTGTTTCTGTTTTATTTCCTAGTTTTCTGTATGGTGCCTGGAATCTTAAAAACCAGATGATGTCCAATTACCTTTTGTTGAGCCTTTTTGATAAAAGATTCTATAACAAGATCATGATCCAAAGGAAAAAATAATGAGAAAGTTGTATATAATTCTCCTGGAATCCAGATTTCTGGCTTTCAGGGAGGATGAGGCAACCCACACAGAATATTTGCCTTTGGGTGTCCTCTTGAACCTTGAGCTTTGAGAAAAAAACTGGTTCCTAAAGATACTTTGAGTCAAACAATGGTCCAGACAAACTAGTAAGACCATTTTGCTCTGGGTATTGAGCTTTTTTTTTGGAAGAATTCAGTCTGTTTTAGGAAACTAACTTCAAAGATCAGACAGAGTTATGTTTAGGGTAAATTAGTAATTAATCAGTCTGTAAGACAATGTTGTATGAAATATCTGTCTAATGTTTGTAATCAAACTGTCACCCTCTTATGATGCAGAAAATTATGTATCTTAAAGAACCAGATTCTCAGAGGAGACTGACCTCATGGCTCAGACTCCATTTTGTCTTTGGTTCCATGTCTGCTTCTGAGAGAGTGACCATGACTGTTAATAGGTAACCCAAGGAGGGGCAGCTTGCCCTTGGGAAGAACACTTAGTATGTTTTAAACAGACTAACTGAAGACCTCCTACAGGAGAGGTCCATCCTGTATTATCTTGCTAAATCATTAGTTCTCTAATGAAAACCTGTTTGTCACATGTAAATTTTTCTATACCTTCTGTTTCTTCTAGACAAACTTCGTGTGCTTCTTATGGATATATGTTTCTGTGAAGATATGTTTCTGATTTAGAAGATTCCTTTCCAACTAATAGTGAATTTGTGTGGGCAATCTCTTGTTTAGATTCCTGACAAATGCATAGACAATGCAGTTTGGAAGCTTTAGGATTATCTTTAAGTATTCATAGTAACAATGCTAGCAAATATTGAAAAGGTAATGTTAAAATTGTAAAAATGAAAGTCAGAAGAAAACCCATTGGTCCAACATTCAGGGTATCATTGGTAGCTTTAATTCCTACTTATGGTATAGTTGAATTGGAGAAATCTTTAAGAAAATTTGTCAGTCACTATGGGACAAATAACAGATGAAATAGAAGCACAACAGTGATCTCTGATCTCATAAACCAAGGTGACATGAGATGACAAAATAACCTTAGATTTTTTTTATTAGTCCAAGAAAGTGTAGTCTGTGCTGTGGACAAGATATACATAGAATTAGACAGCAAGCTACTTGATTACACATTGTCACACCCTTACAAACACCAGATCTATTTGGTTGGTTACCATCAGGAATAAGTACCATGGGCTAGATCACTACTGCAAGGGATAGTAATATTCTTAGTCTACATCCTGATACTATTAGGCTTAATAAAATTTATCCTCTATTGTCTTACACACCTAAAAGGCAAAAGAAGGCCTCGGGCTAAAATGTTGATGTACATTGAGTCTGCTCACTCCGGCAATGCTATTGATGGGAACACCGCTCTTACTTAATAACCTGGTGAAAAACCAGATGGTATCCAGTGGAAAACCAGCACCGTGAGTTTAAAGAGCCTTCAATGGCTGCCATCTAGGAGTTTGACTAAGTGCAGATATTGTTCATCGATGTGTTATCTCCAATCTCCTATCGAAAGGAGCGACTGATTTAGGAAATAATATTGGAGTTACTATTCCCTCTCCTTGAGCATACAGAATGTGACCCAGCTGAAGCTGGGCTCACAAGGGCGCACAACGATTCACAAGGACACATCAACTGGGCCCTGAGGTATAAAGACAATAGCTAAGATAATCTTGGAAAACATCTTAAGGAAGTTTTCACAAAAGGGGAATAAAACCTAATGACTTCTCACTTTTTGTCTTTTTCTATTACATTTAGTGAATAGGAATTTATTGGACCAACGAAGACCCTCCTGACTTTCGTAACTGAAACCCGTACCAATGATTGTTAAGAAAGATGATTCAAAATGTAAGATTACAATTTCTAATCAATCAGTGAAAAAGTGACTCTTTCAATGATTCTACCCATTTCGTGATGTTGATATATACTGATGATTCTGTAACCTTCTTCGGACTCGGGCAGACATGGCTGTGGCAGCATGCTTGTCTGCTTTCCCACTGTTGTCCTTTTGAATATATGCTGAATAAAACTTTCTTTTTGCTTGAAAGAAAAAAAATTTTGTGCAATGTTTCAGCAGAAACTTATTATTTTTTATAAAAATATCCCTGTAGTTAGTTATAACAACAAAAACATTTTTCATAAGCCCAGCTTACATGTATCAATATACTTACAAGTCTAAAACTCTATGCTAATTTACTTTTTGAACCTTCTAATGCACTTGGGTTAAAGCTGTCATTATTACCCAATTACAATGACACTTCGAATCATGTGGTTTTTCAGTACTCGCTACAAGCTCATGCTGTTGTGTTTTTTGCTGCCAATGTTTTTATAGTCACTGATTTTGTTAAATTTCCTGGCATTTTAGCTACAATATTGTGGTAATTAGTATTTATGAACTTATATCAATAACTTTTTTGAGCATGAAGTAGTAATCAAAGGAAATGAAGGAGTGATACGTGGGAATCATAATTTATGGTAACATTTGTACAAAAAACATTATTAAGGATTGTGTATGGTCTGATAAGGGAGGAGGTCCATGGTGGGGGGAGGTGACATCATGAGTTACTGCACTGGGTGACACCAACCCTTGTGATGCCACTGCGGCCAAGCACTAAACCAGTGCGCCACCAGGGCTCTCAATAGGCCTATTCAATTATTTCATAAACATTTAAGTACTTATGAAATGCCAGGCACTGGTGTGGGCACTAGAAATACAGAGTGAGGAGACACAGTCTCTGACCTCAAGGAACAGTCTGGCCAAAGAGACTAATACCAAAACTCGTTGCTATCGAGTCGATTCCTACTCATAATGACCCTATCGGACAGAGTAGAACTGCCCCATAGGGTTTCCAAGGAGCGGCTGGTGGATTCGAACTGCTGACCTTTTGGTTAGCAGCTGAGCTCTTAACCACTGCACCACCAGGGCTCCGAAGAGACTAATAATCTGCAAAATTATCAAACTGGCATTGATGAGATAAATACAGAGTCCAGTTTATGGATTCAAACTTCAACCAATCAAGTACAAGATGGGGAGTGATGTGGCTCAATTGCCATTGGTTTGAAAAAGACTCTGAAATTTATTTTGCTACATGCTCCAAAATTCAAGAGCAGAATGTTGCTATTAAAGACACCAATGTATTCCTGTAATGTATTAATGGCAATATAGGAGTCCCTGGGTGGTACAAATGGTTAACAGATGCTAACAGAAAGGTTAGAGGTTCAAGTCCACCCAGAGGTGCCTTGGAAGAAAGCCCTGACAATCTACTTCTAAAAAATCAGCCATTGATAATGCTATGGAGCACAGCTCTACTCTGACACACAAAGGGTTACCATGAGTCAGAACTGACTGCAACTGGTTTTAGTGTTCAGAACAAAAAACCCGAAAACCGGTTGCCATCGAGTCGATTCTAACTCATAGAGACCCTATGGCACAGAGTAGAACTGCCCCATAGGGTTCCCAAGGAGCAGCTGATGGAGTTGAACTGCTGACTTTTTGGTTAACAGCCAAGCTCTTAACCACTGCACCACCAAGGCTCCAGGTTCAGAATAAAGCAGGTGATAAACTAGCACGCTGGGACAATCTGACCATATCCACAGTACTTGGTTCCCTAAGAGATGACGAAGGACATTTACAAACTGGAGAAGACCATGTCCTGTTGACCAGGACATTGATGAATCTGAAAGCCATGCCCTATGAGGAATGGTTGGAGATCTGCAAAAGAAATGAATCAAGGAAACTTGATAGCTGTCTTCAAATATCTCAAGACCTGCCAGGTGAAAGAAAGATTAGACATAAGCCTTTCTGCAGAAGGCCGACTAAGGATTAACGGGAGTACAGTGTACACAGTAAGATCTTTAAATGTCACAAAAAAGTGGCAAAGCCAATGGAAAGAAAGAAGAAAAGTACAAAGGCAGTAGTCTATTGTTGGATTGATTCTTTCTTATTGCTTATCTTTTAATGGGTGTCTGCATAAAAAGAATGGTATCTAGGATACTCTGTATGGAGGACATCATGGTAAGTATCTTGTCCAGCAATCTGCACCAAAGGGAAGCATATACATAAGCATCCCCTACAAAAAAAGCCAAGTGTGGGATGCAATCTTTGTACTCTTGGAAGCTGCAATTGGATGATCTAAGTGTGAACAACACTCAGGTAAATGAACCACAAAACAAGAAATAAAATAACCAAAGTCTCAGTGAAGGGAGTTGAAGTTGAGAAAATTGCTAAATCCTGAGAATTCTTCCTTGGAAATGTCCTTTAGGGCAGGCTCTTCCTCTCCAGCACCTGCCATTCTGGTTGTGACCACATCAATCCTGATTCTTTCACCAGATTCCTAAGTGACATTCCTTCTGCGTTAGCAAGACATGGAGCTTTTGAATTGGGATAGGGGAAGAGACCTCACAAGAAGTGTTTAAGGAAAATCACTTTGGAGTCATGTAAGGGACAAACTGGAAGAGGTAAGATTGGACTTCTCAGTCTTAAGAGCTTGCAAACAGTCATTCAAGATACAACAATTGGTCTCTATTTGCCTGGAGCAACAGAGGAAGAAGAGTCAGGAATAGGAGGAGGAAATGAAATATGTGACTAACTACCTCGATGAACAATTGCCTCCTTTGCCATGGGATCAGAAGAACTGGATGGTGCCCAGCTGCCGTTGCTGGTAGTTTTGATCAAAGATTCTATATAAGAATCCTGATCAAAAGGAAGAAAAATTTGGAACAGAATTTCAAGTCCTCATGGAATCCAGACTTTCTGGAGCCATTGATGCTCAATGAACTCCTCAAACTATTGCCCTAAGATAATCTTGAAACCTTAAACCAAAAATAATTTCTGAAGTCTTTTTTAAACCAACAGTTTACCTTAATTAGTAAAGAATATCTGCCTTGAGCATTGTGCTCTTTTAAAATCTTTCTATATGGGATCAAATTGACAACAGCAACTAGAAAGCGTAAATAGGAAACTTAGAAGGCAGTGAGTTTATGTCAATGAAGGAGGAACAACTCAAAAGGAGGGCAAGAATGGTTGCACAACTTGAAGAATGTAATCCATGTCACTGAATTGTACTTGTAGAAATTGAATTGGTGTATGTTTTGCTGTGTATATCTTCAACAACATTAAAAAAAAAAAAAAGATTAGGCTCCCCCCAAGATAAACCACAGCATTCCTCCACCTTCCTCCAGGTTCAAGGACTTCTCATGTGATGCTTCCAATCATATTAGTTAATATCAGCCAACATTCACTAAGTGCTCACTGAATTATTCTGAAGAGTATTTTTTTAATAGAGTCTCTCAATTTACACTCATTTTACAGATGAGTAAACTGAGGCACCAAGAGGTTAAGTAATTTGCCTTGATCCTCACAAATAAGAAGTGATAACCCTTTACCTAATCACCCACCCCAATCTGAACAATCTGACTATAGTCCACAAACTTAACCACTATGCTAGTTTGCCATCTACCCATTTAACTACTTTTTATACTAATTCAAGGTCTTTAAAACTAATAATTATTCATCATACTTATTCAAAGAAAAGGCAACTAATAAGATCATGTATAGTGGGAACAGCCCTTAATTAAGACTTCGAATGTGATAACCCGGGGTTTTGTCTTCTTGGTTTGGTTTTTGTTTTTTTCTTCTTCTTCTTCTCTGGGCCTCAGTTTCTTTCTAAGATGAGGGGTTGATGTAAAAGGTATCTGAGGCCTCTCACAGCTCTAACATTCTGTGCTCCTTGATGCAATAGGTTGAATGTAGCATAAGCAAAAATTATATCACAGTTTACTAGAAAATATTGTCATTTATATTCTTTTCTTTTTTTTAACCATTAAGAAGTGAAGCTAACCCCAGCCATACATAAAGCTGAAGAAAAATTCGACTTCTTCTGACTCTGGCAAAACCTGTACTCAGAAAGAAGAGAACTTGAGGAAGCGCCTGCTAAAACCTGGCAAGCTCCTGGCCACCGCGGGGTGGTCCCAGGCACAGTCAGGGCGCTCTGCAGAGCTCTCGGATTGTCTCAGCGGCCAGGCCTGGCTCTGGGAAGCAGGGAAGCCACATTTTGCTTTGCTTTGAGCCTCTCCACGCGGATTCAGGACAAGCTCTGGATCAGACTGACCTCTAGGGGCAGCGCAGCAATCCGCAGCCCAGGCTCCCTCACACACAAAAGGAGCCACGGGAGGCTTCCAGCTGGAGCCGGCCAAAAAAATCTGCATCCAGTGCTCTCAGATGTAGACACCACAAAGCCAAAACATTAACATTTTGCTTGCTATTTATTCAGCTTCTCTGTCTTTAATTCCTCCTAGCCAACTAGCCTCCAAATGTGTCTTTTTGAGTATCAAAGCGATCACTTTGGATTAAAGTATTTCTTCTCAAAAGATACCTTAATTAAAATGTGTGTGGTGAGGCGAGGAGGGTGGGGAGATATCTCCATATTCTTAATCCCTCTATGAGAAAGAAAAGAAGAAAAAAAAAGTTAAAGGAAAGGGGAGATACAAAACATGCTATTTGTAAGGATCTTATTTGTACCTTTCTGACAATTGTCCAAACACTTTGAGTTAACGGTGCTTGCTATATGCTAGGCACTGTTCTAAATGCTTTACATTTACTATGTGCATTTTATTATGAGGCAACTAAGGAACAGAGCTGCTAAGTGACTTGCCCAAGGTCACACAGCGTGCAGGTAGCAGAGTTAGGGTTCCACCTCAAGCAATTATACTCCACAGCCCTCTCTTGACTACTGTATTATAATTGCCTTTAAGCTGCAGCTCTCAAGGTACTTCTCAAACCTGAACTTGTACTCTCTCAACATCTTTGCCAATTAGTAGAAAAGAACTATTAACACTTAGGTAACCCAGCACCCCCAGTTCACAAGGAAAAGTCAAGGGCTTTTCATGGGTGGGGAAAAGGAAACACAATTATCTACAGAGTTGGATCCTTTTGACAAGTAAGGGCCCAAGGCTGGAGGTCAATCCCAGTCATCCAGGCACTTAGACATTGCTTTGAACGAGGTTCTTAAACTCTTAGCTTCAGCTTCCTCACTGTAGAATGGGAATAGTAAAATGCCTATCATAAAGTTATTGTGAAATTTTTGGTTGCCATTGAGTCGAGTCTGAACTGTTCCTTAGGGTTTTCTTGGCTGTAATCTTAATAGAAACAGATTGTCAGACCTTTCTTTTGAGGCACCGCTGGGTGGGTTTGAACAGTCAAACTTTAGATTAGCAGTTTCGTACAAACTGTTTGTGCCACCCAGGGAGCTATGACATGACATAATCCATGTGAAGTGTTTAGCACAGTGCCTGGTACAGGGTAAGCACTCCAAAGAGGTACAAGATTTTTTATAGTGGTTTTTATTATTGTTAGTTTTACGACACCTGGCTATGCAGAATCAGGGTGGTGGAGGAAAAGAAGTTTAGGATATTGATTTAGACGTGGAGTACTCTCTCAGGAAACCCACTACAGAGAAAAGGGAAGGAAGACTCACATCTAAAAAGCTCTGATGGCCTGGGGTGGGGGGGTTGCCGAGGGCAGAAGGGGTTCACCCTCTAGATAGCAGACATTTGGTATTTTTGATGATGGGAAAGGTAACACCAAATGAAGGCGAACTGTGAATAGCCTGACAAAGGTAAACAATGCCACGAAGATAGGCACAAGAAAAAAGGACCTGTTGGTAACTGCTGTGGCATACATAATTTTGAAACAACAACAATCAAAAAAATACATATGTGGGCATATACGTATGTATGTAGGCATGTATGTGTATAGGTATGTATATGTGAGTGTATCCCACTGCCATTGAGTTAATTTCAACTCATAGTGACCCAATAGGGTTTCCAAGGCTGTAAATCTCTATAGAAGCAGACTGCCATATCTTTCTCCCACAGACTGGCTGGTGGTTTCAAACTGCTGACCTTCTGCTTTAATGTATGGATAGGTGTATTCTTAAGTATATATATGCATGTATGTGACTTTATACACATGTAATCATATATATAATAAAGCACATAGGGGGCAAAGTTACAGATACTTCTTAGACATAACTGAACACCTCATGGGACTGGTTTTCTGAGTTTGAAGGATTAGGACCATACTCTAGCGGTACATCTCAGTCAATTGGTATAATATAGTTAATAAAGTTTATGTTCCACATCCTAGTTTGGTGAGTAGTGGATGGGGTCTTAAAACTTGAGAGCAGACATCTAAGATACAACTATTGGTCTCTATTCCTCTGAAGCAAAAGAGAAAAAAGGAAATCAAAGACTCCAAGAAGAAACTAGTGTACAGGACTTATAGTCTACATGAACCGTGGCCTCATCTACCCTAAGACCAGAAGAACTAGATGGTGCCCAGCTACCACTACTGATGGTTCTGATGAGGGCCACAATAGATGGACCCTGATAGAATGGGAGAAAAACATGGAATAGGGCCTTAATTTCCTGAAAAATACAGACTTCCTGGACCAGTTGAGACTGGAGGATTCCCTGAGATTATTGCCCTGAGATACTCTTTAAACTTTGAACCAAAACTAACCCCTGAGGTCACCATTTAGCTAAATAACAGATTGGCTCACAAAATAAACAGTATTACCCATGAGTACTGTGCTCCTTTTAAAAAATCTATATGAGACCAAATGGTCAACAATTACTTTAAAACAAAGATGAGGATGTAAGGGAGCAGGGAAACTAGATTAATGGAAACAACAACCAGATAGGAAATAATGAGAATGTTTATGCATTGTCAAGAATGTAACCAATGTCACTGAATGATTTGTATAGAAATTGTTAAATGGGAACCTAAACTGCTGTGTAAAGTTTCACAGAAAACAAAATAAAATATTACTTTAAAATAAAAAAATAAATAAAATGCTCTGATACCAGGCAAGAAATTATTTGCAAGAAAGTGTCAGTGAGGTGGGTCCTGAAGGAGGAGCATGCAATCGGATGTGGGAAATGTGTTTCATTCCCCCTGTACACCCGGAACTGCGCTCAGGGCTCAGTAGTTAAGAAAGAAATGTTTCTGTGAAAATGGTGCTCCCTGGAGCACACGCCCTACTTGACAGATCTGGACAAAACACAGTCAGACCAATGGTTTCTTGAGAAATTCTTGCAAAAAATTTCAAACCTTAATCTGATCGAGCCTGTAGACCTAAGTACCAGTTTATAGGTGACACAGAGGACAAAAGACCATGTTAAACTATGTCGTGAGGATGCAATCAACAAAAAAGCAGAATGTGGGAAGTTACATAGGACCAGTGACCCAATTTCTTTAACGAACAAGTTACAAGGAAAAAAAGCAGGAGAGGGAACATATAGATTAAAAAAGATTTAAGAGACATGTCACCCAAATACAAAGTGGGGACCTTGTTTGGATCCTGACTTGAATAATCAACCATAAAAAATTTTAAAAACCCTACGTGAGACAATAGAGAAAATTTAAACCTGGGCTAGATGCTTGATGGTAAAGAATGATTGTTCCTTTTTCTTAGGTATCATAATGGTATCATGAGTATGTTTTTAAAAAGATTCCTTATCTTTTAGAGTATTTACTGAAGTACTCATGGATGAAATGATATGATGTCTGGGATCTGCTTCAAAATAATTCATTCTGGGGTAAAGTTGAGGCAAGATTGGCCATGTGTTGATCATTTTTGAAGTTGGATGATGGGTACATGAGGGTTCATGATACTATTCCATATACGTATATCATATCAAAAGGGCAGGGGTGAGATACAGGAGTAGTGACACACGGGTTTGAGCAAATAATCCAAGATGCTGTCCTATATGAAGAAGAACGCAACATCAGGATTGGAAGATTCATTAACAACCTGTGATATGTAGATGACAAAACCTTGCTTGTTGAAAGTGAAGAGGACTTGAAGCACCTACTGATGAAGATCAAAGACTATAGCTTTCAGTATGGATTACACTTCAACATAAAGAAAAAAAATCCTCACAACTGGACCAATAAGCAACATCATGATAAATGGAGAAAATATTGAAATTGTCAAGGATTTCATTTTACTTGGATCCACAATCAATGCCCGTGGAAGCAGCAGTCAAGAAATCAAAAGACACATTACATTGGACGAAGCTGCTGCAAAAGACCTATTTCAAGTGTTCAAAAGCAAAGATGTCACTTTGAGGACTAAGGTGCGTCTGACCTAAGCCTATGAGTTGGAACTGACTTGATGGCACCTAACAACAACAATTACACATAACCAGTTGTGGTCGAGTCAATTCCGACTCATGGCAATCTCACGTGTGTCATAGGGTTTTCAATGGCTAATTGTTCAGAAGTAGATCACCAGGCTTTTCTTCCAAAGTGCCTCTGGGTGAGTGGACTTGAACCTCCAACCTTTGCGATAGTAGCCGAATACATTAACTGTTTGCTTCATCCAGGTATTCCATATATTTCCCATATTTCACTTCTGAATGACTTATTTAAACACGGGTGAGTAAGGAACCGGTCAAAGGACCTACATCCACTCATGTGCAGAGGTAGGAACTACCAAGCACTAGACTACTAGCTGAAAGGTTGGAGGTTCAAACCCACGCAGAGGCACCTCGGGAGACAGGTCTGGTGATCTGCTTCTGAAAGGTCACAGTCTTGAAAATCATATGCAGCAGGTCTACTCTACACACATGGGTCTCCATGAGTCGGAATCAACTTGATGGCAACTACCAACAACAACAAAGTGAACAGTCCGGATCAGTGGGAGCACAGTTACGCAAAGAGGGCAGGGAGTGGAGGAAGGGGTTAGTGATACACAGGTTTGGGCAAAGATGTTGAAGCCTGATTATGAAAAGCCTCAAACACCAATAATGAAAAGAGCAGCCAGCCTTTTTTACAATTATTGTGTGCCAAGCATATATCTTCTCACTTAAGCCCTATAACCACACATTAGTATCCAGTTGATAGTTAATCCCATTTTACAGAATAAGAAAGTGAGGCTTAGAGAAGGTATTTAACTCATGCAAGAGCACAGAGTTAGCAAGCTGAGGAGCCACGATGCACACGCTAACTACAGAACCCACACTTTTCACGACTGTTGGTAGGCAGTGTGGCACCCACACAGGGTTTGGGTTGGACTTAATCAGAGCCGTGTTTCAGAAAGATTAATACAGCAAGAACATAAGGGATAGCTTGGAAAGAGAAGACCCTAGAGATGGGGAAACCCAAAGATGCTGTATTTGTCTAAATGAAGATGCTGGAGGCTTGAACAAAGGCAACAGCCATGAGAAAGAAAATAGGCAGACTGATATCAGAAAGAATGAGAGTAAAAACAGATGAGGGTCAATAGCAGACTGGATATAAAAGACAGGGAAAAGAAACAGTCAAAGATAGTTCTGAACTTGGGAGGACGTTTAGGAAGACAAAGTCCTTTAACCCCTGGTGCTGGGGGGAGAAGAAACACATGCTGTTGTATCAAATGTGTAGCTATGTTTGTTGTTGTTGTTAGGTGCCATCAAGTCGTTTTCGACTCATAGTGATCCCATGTGACAGAGTAGAACTGCCCCATAGAGTTTTCTTGACTGTAATCGTTAGGGATTACAGGTCTTTCTCCCAGACCCGGGGTGGGTTCGAACTACCTTTGGGTAGCAGCCAAGCATTTAACCGTTTGTGCCACCAAGGCTCCTTGTAGCTATGTTTGGGTCCACATTATTCATTGTGGGGTATATTCAGATTTCTATTCATAAAATGATGCTTTGCCTCATGGTTTATACACCATTATCTATTTAAATTCAACTATGAACTTGTAAATCGACATGTCTTCCCAAGAAAAAAAGGCAGGCTTTGATGTGCTTTTATGTCTCACCATTCCAGGGGGCACCATTGGATTTCGTCTGTGAAAATGGTGCCCCCTGGAGGACAGACTCTTCTCAACAGGTCCTGGACAAAACAGCCAGACAGCCTGGAGCAGGTGAGTTGAGGAATAGGTTAACTGGAGCCTTGAGTGAGAGGGAGGACCTCCCATGCAGGCGAAAAATTGAATTCTGGTGCTCCCCAGTAGTCTCTCCATGCTTTAATTATTTGGAGATAGAAGGAACCCGCATCTTATATGAGTGTGGAGCCCAGAAATGTAAGGTGACTGGTCCCAAGTCATACAACTAGATGTAGGCAGAGCAGGCCTTGAACTCAGGGCTCCTGTTGCCCTCTTTTGAATGATTTGTACTCCATCATCTATCCAAGGGCCTTGAGGTACCTAAAACACAGCATCCCAGGAGCAATTAGTGTTCGTAATAATTCCTCCAGTGAGCTACTAATTTCTCAAGTTTTTCAGATTAAGAAATAAGAAATCAAAAGCCACAATAACAGTCAAGGTACCAGTCTACTGACTTGGCTGATAGATAATTGGGCTTTCCAAAGGTCCGCTCACTAATTCTAATGGAGATGAACATGATGGATTGGCATTACTTACCCTGGGAAGGGGCCTTGCCCATTTAATCCCAGGCAGAGCACCAGCTCCATGTGGCTCTATTCCACCCCTACTTGGGGAAAGCAGGAGGCCAGGTTCTGAAATAATGACTTGACCTCATCATATCTCCTCTCCATGACAAGATGATCGTAGAGAGGTTTTGTTAGTAAGTTTATTTTAAAGGCTGTTGATAAATTAACCAGCCATGAAAGAAAGGCCTGGTGATCTGTTTCCATAAATATTACAGCCAAGAAAACTCTATGGAGCAGTTCTACTCTGTAATACATGGGAGTCACCACCATGTGTTGGAATCGACTCGACTGGTTTGGTTTCTGGGTTGGAATAAATTAACAAGTCCAGATTTATAAGGTTCTAGACAGAAATCTAAGACCTCAGACTGTGTTAAAAACATCTCCATGCTCAGGGCAGGCAGGAGAGCTGGCTCCAGCATCTTGGCCTGGCATCCTGATGAAGGTGCGCTGGGCAAGATGGCAGTGTCTGCTGGTGCCAAGCCTGCCAGAGACACTCAGAGACATCTGGTCACTCTTTTGAGAAGGCAGAGCCTCAAAACAGCAGTGAAAATTAATTTAAAGGAGCAAGATGAGCTGCTCTGTGCTGCGGTTGGTTCGTCTCAGTAGAATGTGTGCATTCTCATGAACAGGAAGAGAGCACCAAGAAACCCATCCAAGCTTCCCCTCAGACCATGATTCTGCCTCTGGAACAGGTTGAATATTAAGCCTTTGGGGTCTGCTGGGAAGTCTCCAAACTCGGAAAGAAAGGCACAGAAGTGTGCCTGGTAGCAATGATCAATTGTACCAGTAGGAGGCAGCGTAACCCTCGCCACTTTCGCAGAGGAAGATTTTTGCTACAAGGAAGCCACTCACGTGTAGTGCAGTAGCATCAGACCAAGAAGAGCAAATTGTGTTGTGGAAGAATTTGGTCATACAGTTAGAGAGATAGCTGATCAATGTGCATTGTAGATGATAGATCTTATTTATTCACTTACTGGGCCAGCCACTGTGCTAAACACTAGGGACACAAGAATGAAGACGACTTAGGTCCCTGTCCTTGAAGACTTAATGATCTAGTGAAGGGTAGAAACAAATAAACACTTATTTACAATATGTGATACTGTCTACAAGAGAAGTATGAACAAGTTCTGTGGGGTTTAGGGGAGAAAGCAACTAACTCAATCTTAAGGAGAAGGATGATCAAGGGAGGTTGCACACTGGAAGCAACAACTGAGTTGACTTCACATGAGATAAATTTACCAGGTTGGAGAAATGTCATTTCCATGAGTAGAAAAAGACACAGCAAGTTTGAAGACAGAAGCAATAGAATCTTCAGCTCCTTGCTGTGGCTTCACATATCAAACGACTCATAGCTCTGATTGTTGTCCCTCCCAAAGGAAGGATTTAGAACACTCACATGACTAGTTGTGTTAGTGCTGACTCTTACAATTGTTCCGTTATGGGCCAGTGACTGAATGAGCAAAATGGTAGAAAAAATAAGGCTTCCTTTTTTGCCTTGCAAAAGTGCAAGGAAGTAAACTTTCAATATACAGAGCTAAAAGGAGCCAAGCCAAACGAGCTGTCATGGAGTCAATTCTGATTCATGGTGATCCCGTATGTGTCAGAGTAGAACAGTGACTGACTTTTCAGAAGTAGATTGCCAGGCCTTTCTTTCAAGGTGCCTCTGGATGGACTCAAACCTCCAACCTTTAGGTTAGCAACCAAGTGTGTTAACTGTTTGCACCACCCAGGGACTCCATGGAGCTAAAATAGCCACAGTTAAATAACCCCTCCCACTCAGCCCCTTAGACACATGAGAACTTAAGAAGTGTTAAGCATATAACTTGCTGACCATCTCTGTCAGTATTGTATGAGCAAGGAAGTTATTGGTCACTAGAGTGTTCCAGTTTCCCACACAAATTTCCAATCACCTTGGACAACCACCTTGGATTGTTCTGTCATGCCATATTTCAGAAAAGGCTCATTGCTTACGTCTCCCTTCTTGCAATGAAAGGTGTTACGCTCCCTCAAAAATTCTGTTTTTATGTTAAATGCTCAGTTGGGAACTTTAAACTTTGTTTTTGCTAACTCATTTGTAACTGAAGCTGAACAAATAGCATATGATCCGAATTCTATAAATTTTTCTCCTAGCTTCAAAGACTTCCACTCCCAAGAGCTTGAATCCTGGCAGTTTACACGACCACGTGGTTTGAAGGTGTTGAAGACCTGAGGGAAAAAATTTCCATAAGAATAGCATTGGAGGCTAAAATAGTCCCACAGTCATGATTGGAGCACACCTTTTCATCCTTCTGCCTTCAGTTTTGCTGCCCTCACCAGGCATTCTGGTTTTCACAGCCACCCAGCAGGAAAAGAGCTCAGGGCAGAAGGGAAAACAGAAAAAAGAGCTCCCCAGAATATATAAATACCACAGAAATTCCCTCGCAGATACCCTGTAGAGTCTGCCAAATAATAGCATTTATTGGCCATTTACCATGTGCCAAGCATTAGGACCACTGCCCGTCTGTCAGTTTGTTGTATTGTGGTGACTCGTGTATTGCTGTGATGCTGGATGCTATGCCCCTGGTATTTCAAATACCAGCGAGGTCACCCGGGATGGACAGGTTTCAGCAGAACTTTCAGACTAAGACAGACTAGGAAGAAAGGCCTCATGATCTACTTGTAAAAATTAGCCGGTGAAAACCCTAAGGATCACAACAGAATATTGTTCAATATAGTGCTGGAAGATGAGTGCCTGAGTGAAAGGCACTCAAAATACACAGTGGCCACAACAATGGACTTGAGCATATCAACGATCATGAAGATACAGGACTAGGCAGTGTTTTCTTCTGTTGTACATGGGGCCACCATGGGTCAGAACCAACTCTATGGCAACTAACTACACCAACCACCCTCTATTTGGGAACATGGGGGGCATTTTTAGTTGTCATGAGTGGGAAATCTTTGGGACTAGAATTTATTGAGAGAGGCCAGTGATGTCAAATAATTCATAATACATAGGACTGTCCCATATAATGAGGATTTATTTACCTGATACAAATGCCAAAATGCCTTCATTGAGAAACTGCTTGACAGATTTTCAATTAAATGCTCTCCTCTCTCAGCACCATTTCCAGCTTTTCTCATCACTCACCCCAACTCTTTTACACATGGACTTCTCATCCTGGTGGTCAAGAGATAATAAATTGGCCTCTATCCAACATCATGTTTCCGTGCTGTGTTCTGCCAACATGTCAGTATCTTAAAAAAAACAAAACAAAACCCACTGCAGTTGAGTCAATTCCAACTCATAGTGACCCTATAGGCCAGAGTAGAACTGCCCCATAGGGTCTCCAAGGAACGGCTGTTAGATTTGAACTGCCAACCTTTTGCTTAGCAGCCAAATGCTTAACCACTGCACCACAGGTCAGTATCTTAATTCCTTCTAAATACAAAGAGAATATTAACACACTTCCCATTCCTTCTAACTCCCTCCCCTCCCACCTTCCACCATATAAGTAATTTGCCCTTGACCACTGTTAATTTTGTTACCATTTACATTCCTTCTTTTTCGACTTTTCCTTCCTTTTCTTCCATCATTTCTTCCTTTCTTTCAGTCTTCTCTCCGTTGCTTATAACCATACCACATTCCTGTTTGCTTATTGTTTGGAATACACATTTCTCCTGCAGCTTTTAATTTACCTTAGAGTTTGTCATTAGTGTTCTTTTTTATTCATGAACAATGAGCTGTTACCATCTCTTCAAGTTTTTCCCTCCTCTCATTCATACCATCTTTTGCATGGAGTCCCATTTGCCTGCCAGAGGTCTTCCTGGACCCTCAACCTGCTACACAGCTTTCATCCAAGGGCTTATTTCACTACCCTTCTCCCGTACTCTTTTTTCTGTTTTGTTTTGTTTGTTTACTCGTATTTTTTCTTCGGGTAAATTTCTAGGGAAGGTCTGTGAGAGGCAATCATTCTAACCCTTGTGTGTTCAGCTTTCATTTCTGATTGGTACTTTCACTAGATATGAAATCCTAGGATCAAAGTCATTTTCTCTCAGAATTTTGAACGTAGTTCTCATTTTCTTTTAGCATCTAGTGCTACTAATGAGATGTCAGATGCCATTCTGACTCTCATTCCTTTGAAGGTGATCTGTTTTGTTTTGTTTTTCTTTTTTGAAACTCTTGCTTTATCTCTGGACTTCTGAAATGTCACTATTTTCTACCTGCATCCTGTTTTTTCACATCTGATCATGTACTAAGGGGAGGAATAAGACTCATGTCTTTCTTAATTCTGAGAAATATTTTTCTATAAATCTTTAGAAAAACTATACCCATTTGCTTCTTCTCTTCTCTCTGTACTTTATGTTAAAAGGATGCTGAACCTCATGTATAGATTCACTGCATCCCTTAAACTTTATCTTGTTTTCCACCTTCTGCCTTTGTTTTGTATTCTGAGAGATCATTTCAATTTCATTGTCAAACCATTCTAGTGAATGTTTTACTGAAGCAGTCATGCTTTTAGCCTTCAATAATTCTTTCTTCTCTGATTCTTGTTCATAGAAGCTTATTCTTCTTATTTTTTTGTTCTTTTTTTATTGCTTTTGCTTTGATATTTACTATAATCCTCTCTAAGAGTTATACTAATATTTAAAGTCCTTTTTTTAAGTTTCTTGAATGATAAGCATGCTCTCTGGGGTAAGCTGTTCCATTATATTCTCTTAGTCCTTTTTTATGCTACCAGGTTTTTTTTCTCAAAAATGTGGTGGTCCTTGATTTTTCACATTTATGAATAAAAGGCTGAATTTGTAGCTGGGATGGATTCCTTTGGGTCTTGGGAAGATTAATTTTCCTAACAAACGTCTCCTATGAATGGGACCTCAGTAACATGGACAGGCTGTGTCCAGTAGCAGACTCCTCTCCAGGTAGGCTGGTGAGATAAGCAGGTAGAGGAGGCCTGGCTACCTGTGTCTTAGTCATCTAGTGCTGCTATAACAGAAATACCACAAGTGGATGGTTTTAACAAAGAGAAGTTTATTTCCTCACAGTCAAAGTAGGCTAAAAGTCCAAATTCAGAGTGTCAGCTCCAGGGGAAGTCTTTCTCTCTCTGTCGGCCTTCTCATCAGTGTTCTCCTGGACTAGGAGCTTCTCGGCCCAAGGACCCTGGTCCAAAGGACGCGCTCTGCTCCTGGCACTGCTTTCTTGATGGTATGAGGTCCCCTTGTCTCACTGCTCACTTCTGTCTTTTATATCTCAAGAGATTGCCTCAGGATACAATCCAGTCTTGTAGATCAGGTCCTGCCTTACTAACACAACTGCCACCCATCCTCCCTCATTAACATCATAGAGGCAAGTTTACAAACATACAGGAAAATCACACAGTACCAGGAATCATGGCCTAGCCAAACTGATGCACACATTTTTGGGGGGGACATAATTCAAACCATGACATTTCACCCTTTGGCCCCCAAAAAATCACATCCTTGCAACATGGAAAACATATTCACCCCATCATATCATAGCAAAAGTCTTAACTCCAAGTCCAAAATCCAAAAATTCCTCCTCATCTGTGAAATCTAGAATACAAGTTATCTGCTTCCAAAGGTACAATGGCAGAACAGGCATAAGCTAGACATTTCCATTACAAATGGGAGAAATTGCAGGGAAAGAAGGCATAACAGGCACCAAGCAAGTTAGCAGAACACATTACATTAGCTTTCAAGGCTTTGAAAACAATCTTCTGTTCTCTGAGACAATTTACACAATGGCCCTGCCCTCCAGACTCTAGGTATTGGCCGTCGTCTCTGGATTTTGAGTGGAGGCCCCTCGGCCCTGGGTTTCAGTCCGACTTCCAGGCCCCCGGGGACAGCAACTCTGCTCCCTTGGCTTTAGGCGCACCATTCTCCTACTCCATCAGAGTGACAACTCCACCCTTAGAAACACCAGAGGCCATGGTTCCACCCTTAGAAACACCAGAGGCCATGGTTCCACCCTTTGGAACCCCTGAGGTCATGGCCATACCTTTTGAGACTGAAGCAGGTCGGCTTCTTGTGTCCCTTGTCTCTTCAGCTTTTGCTTCTGTTTCCTGTGGCCTCTTGGCCCTCGGGCCTCATGCCCGCATCTGCCCTGCTGGGGCAAGTGTTCCAAAGCTCTGTAGCTCCACCTGTAAGTGCCCGGAGGCACCCCACTCTGCCAGGAAGCCTCCTGCAC
>NW_004444073.1:7219358-7228267 GCF_000243295.1 Trichechus manatus latirostris
GGTACTAAATTCTGTCTTGGTCATCTAGTGCTGCTATAACAGAAATACCACAAGTGGATGGTTTTAACAAAGAGAAGTTTATTTCCTCACAGTCAAAGTAGGCTAAAAGTCCAAATTCAGAGTGTCAGCTCCAGGGGAAGTCTTTCTCTCTCTGTCGGCCTTCTCATCAGTGTTCTCCGGACTAGGAACTTCTCAGCGCAGGGACCCTTGTCCAAAGGACGTGCTCTGCTCCTGGCACTGCTTTCTTGATGGTATGAGGTCCCCTTGTCTCAATGCTCACTTCTGTCTTTTATCTCTCAAGAGATTGCCTCAGGACACAGTCCAGTCTTGTAGATCAGGTCCTGCCTTACTAACACAACTGCCACCCATCCTCCTTCATTAACATCATAGAGGCAAGTTTACAACATACAGGAAAATCACACAGTACCAGGAATCATGGCCTAGCCAAATTGATACACACATTTTTTGGAGGGACAGAATTCAAACCATGACACCCTGCCTCCACCTTTTCCTGTGACAAAACCAGAGGCCCTAAAGAGCTTTTAGGAATCCAATTCCTGCAGTGGGAACCAATGCCCTTCCTACAGTGATAGTTCAATTTCATTTGAGATCTGACTTTTAGTTTTAGTCTGGGGCTGAAGCCATTGCAGCCAGGCCCTCTGTAAACACAGGGGATGGGGGAGGGAAGCAGGAGAATTGGCTCAGCTGCTGCTCCAAATATAGTCCTTTAATTAATTATTCCCATTACTCCCCACAGCCAGATTTGCTCTTCATCTTGGCCAGTTCCAAACTTGGAACCTCTGAGGGCTGAACATTACCATGTAATACTTTATTTTTGGTTTTAAGTAAAATTGGGCATTTTTATTTCTCAGGACCCATGACAATTAAAAATGTGTGTGAATACATACATATATATATAAAAATATATGTGTATATGTGTATATATGTATATATGTATATATATGTACCTTTATGTATATAATTACACATACATAATGCAAGTGTATATGTATGGTTAAATGAAATAAATAGTTCAGATTTATGTATCTAGATAGTTAGATTATAAATGTAAAGTTACAAATACAAATGTATAGCTCTATATGTGTGTATGTATAGATAGATAGACAGATAGATAGATGTATATATAAACCCACTGCCATGGACCCATAGCAACTCTATAGGACAGAATAGAACTGCCCCATAGGATTCCCAAGCAGCAGCTCGTGAATTCAAATTCTGACCTTTTGGTCAGCAGTCAACCTGTTAACCACTGCACCACCAGGGCAAGGATGGCGAGACTATGTCTCATATATTTTGGACGTGTTATCAAGAGTGACCAGTCCCTGGAGAAGGACATCGCACTTGGTAAAGTAGAGTGTAAGCAAAGAAGAGGAAGACCCTCAAGGAGATAGATTGACACAGTGGCTGTAACAATGGACTCAAGCATAACAATGATTGTGAGGATGGTGCAGGACCAGGCAGGTGTTTTGTTCTGTTGTACGTAGTGACGCAGTACACTAACCCTAGTGGCGTAGTGGTTAAGCTATGGCTGCTAACCAAAAGGTTACTCTATAGAGTAGTTCTACTCTGTCCTATAGGGTTGCTATGAGTCAGAACAACTCGACAGCAATAGGTTTGGTTTGGGTTTGATAATCTTTATGGAAGGAGCCCTGGAGCCCTGATGGTGCACTGGTGAAAGCATTCAGCCGCTAACCAAAAGTCAGCAGTTCAAACCCATGAGCCACTCTACAGTAGAAAGATGTGGCAGTCTGCTTCCGTAAAAATTACAGCCAAGGAAACCCTACTGGGCAGTTCTACTATGTCCTGTAGAGTCGAAGGCATCAGGTTTGTTTGTTTGGTTTGTTTTTTGGTTTTAATCTTTACGGAAGCAAACTGCAGCCCCACGTCTTTTTCCTGCAGAATTGCTGGTGGAGTCAAATTACCCACCTTTCAGTTAGCAGCTGAGCACTTAATCGTTGTGCCACCAGAGCGCCTTTATATATATACCAAAACCAAACCCATTGTTGTTGAGTCGATTCTGACTCACAGCAACCCTATAGGACAGAGTAGAACTGTCCCATAAAGTTTCCAAGGAGCAGCTAGTGGATTCGAACTACACAACCAGGGCTCCTTTATATATACAGAATGTATAAAATGTGTTTGCATGCAACAGAAACTAAAGTTTTACCACATAAAGAATTACCATATAATGAAACAATGGTCATTATTTCAAGAGTTTTGGAATTCATCTGAAAGTTATAAAGAAAAAATTCAAACCTTAAGTTGCAATATTTAAAGATTTTATGGGCAAAATATTGAATGACGCAGGAAGCATCCAAAGAAGACGGAAGGAATATACAGAGTCACTGTACCAGAAAGAATTGGTTGACATTCAGCCATTTCAGGAGATAGCATAAGACCAAAAACCAGTGATACTGAAGAAAGAAGTCCAAGATGCACAGAAGGCATTGGCAAAAAACAAAGCTCCAGGAACTGACGGAATACCAATTGAGATGTTTCAATAAACCAATGCAATGCTGGAAGCGTTCACTCATCTATGCCAAAAAATATGGAAGACAGCTATCTGGCCAACTGACTGGAAGAGGTTCATATTCTTGCCCATTCCAAAGAAAGGTGATCAAACATAATGCAGAAATTATCTAATAACATCATTAATGCCACATGCAAGTAAAATTTTGCTGAAGATAATTCAAAAACATTTGCAACAGTACATTGACGGGGAACTGCCAGAAATTCAAGCTGGATTCAGAAGAGGATGTGGAACCAGAGTTATCATTGCTGATGTCAGATGGATCTTGGTTGAAAGCAGGGAATACCAAAAAGATGTTTACTTGTGTTTTATTTGACTATGCAAAGGCATTCAACAGTGTGGATCATAACAAATTATGGATAACATTGTGAAGAATGGGAATCCCAGAACACTTAATTGTGCTCATGAGGAACCTGTGCATAGACCAAGAAGCAGTCATTCGAACAGAATGAGATACCCCAAAAAAATAAACCCAGTGCCATCAAGTCGATTGATAACTCATAGCAACCACCAAGTGGTTTAAAGCCAGGAAAGGTGTGTGTCAGGGTTGTATCCTTTCATCATACTTATTCAGTCTGTATGCTGAGCAAATAATCTGAGAAGCTAGACTATATTAAGAAGAATGCAGCATCAGGATTGGAGGAAAACTCATTAACAACCTGCATTATGCAGATTACACAACCTTGCTTGCTGAAAGTGAAGAGACTTGAAGCACTTAGTGATGATGAAGATCAAAGACCACAGCTTTCAGTATGGATTACACCACAGCATGAAGACTCGACGGCACCTAACAACAAAATTCACTCTTGTCTTTACTCTTACTCTTAGCCACTGGAAAAAATTCCAGAAACTGTTGGAATTCCTGAACTTCTTTTGTTATATTAAAAATAATTGTTTTATTTATATCTAAATGAGTACATTTAAAAGAAGGGTCATTTATATCAATAAACACCATTGTAATTTATAAGTCCATGATGCTAGTACCACCTCTATGGATACTGACTCAGGAATTCAACTCCATCAAGAAAGCTCAAAACCCAAACATTGTACCATGCACAGAAATTTAAAAGTGACAGATATTAGCCACTAGAATGACAGTTGATCCAATAACACTGACAGACACAGTGGACCAAGAGGCTTATGTTTGCACAAAGTCAGATTAAAATAAAAACATATCTTGCAGTGGGTATAAAGCCAGATTGTAACAATTCAGGTGACTCTTAGAAGAGTCTATGGTTAATATAGTGTAATATCTTTTCATCTACTTGTAGGGATAGCATTGTCAATGAATCTGCAGTATTCAGATATTACCTTTCTCTGGGCTTTGTGCAGTTTATCTTCCTTTATTGTAACCTGCAGGACACGCACACACTGAATACAGCCTGGGTGATATAAGGGATGACAATTGTCAGTGCTCTCTAGCTCATGTTTGCACACAGCTGCAGACACAGCATACAGAATCTTTGTGAGACTTGAATGACGGAGACAGATGCTGTCCCAAGAGAGTTTACATATGCCTCATTCCAAGAGAAGTGCTACATATCAATCAAGAAGGAGGAAAAATTCAGCCATTGTCCTAGGCAGTGGAGTTTCCAGTGAGAGAAGTGAAGGGTTAGGTTTTCCTTCTTTAGGTGCCTCTCTCTTCTTCTTCTCCCTGTCTCTCTCTCTCTTTTTTCTTTCTCTCTCACATACACACATACACACACAAACACACACCCCTCCTCTCTTTGGGATTGCATCTCCCTTGCATTAATGCAGTAAACTAGTTGGGTCTTCTTTTCCATTAGGAAGACTCACCTCACACATGCACTAGAGATTTGGGGACTTCCGAGTTCTGATGTACCTCCACTATCTGAGCTAGGGATCAACTTGTCTCCTCAGCACCTATTTCCTGACTCTTTCTTAGGTTGCACTGGGTTATAGATGAGTGACCTTATACATTTTACATAGGTTTAACTAGTTCCACATCTGGGTGGTGAGGGGCAGCACGTGGTTTGCTCCATGAGCCATCAATGCTAGTAATAACTGCAAGCACATAAGCCACTTCTCTTACAATATCAGAAATCACTTTTTTAACATTTCATTTATTTTTAATAGACTTTATTTTTTAGAGTAGTATTAAATTAACAGAAAAATTGAGATGATAAAACAGAATTCCTATATACTCTGCATCCAGCTTCCCCTATTATTAAACTCTAACATTAGTATGGTACATTTGTTACAATCAATGAGATCGTAACAATCAGATTTCCTGAGTTTTTAGTATTTACCTAATGTTCTTTTTCTGTTCCAGGATCCCATCCTGGATTTCACATTACATTTAGTCATTACGCCTGTATAGGCTTCTCTTTGCTATGACAATTTTTCAGTTTCCTCATTTTTGGTGACCTTGACAGTTTTGAGGAGTACTGGTTGGGTATTCTGTAGGGTATCCCTCTTTTGGAATTTGTCTGATTTTTTATTGTTTTTCATGATAAGCCCAGGGTTATGGGTTTCTGGGAGGAAGATGACAGAGGTAAACTGTCCATTATTATCACATCACATCTAAGAGTGCATACTATCAGAGGCAGAGCCAACATGGCACAACAGACAGATGCACCATGCCATACCTCCACAGCAAAGACTCGAAAAACTAAGTAAAACAGAGACAAACATCAGTCATGGAACCCTAAGTGTCAAATGAAGAGATAAGGAACTCAGCCAAGAACCGAATGGAATAAGAAACTGACAGAGAACAGAGAGCAAGGAGAGTTACTAGTGGAGGTCCCCTATCAGCTAACACAGCACAGATCCACCATCTGGGACTCCTGTCAGAGATCAGTGGTCAGAGAATATGGGAAAGCAGATTCACGGAGCTCCTAGCAGGAGATAGAGCACCTGGTAACCAGCGAGACACAATTTCCCACCCCCTACCCTGCCTCCTCCTGCTTGACCTTTGCCACTTCCCGGCTGGGAGATTCCTAGCTTCCCAGTGGGCTGAGACTGGGGAACAGGAGGCGCTGGTTCTGCACCATGCAAATTCGCCCCGCCCACACCAGCCAGCTTCTTCATTTCTTTGTTGCTGGTGTTGGTTTTTTCAGCCACTTTTGGTTTCTCCCTTGCCTCTCGCCTCCTCCCCCTCCTTTCTCTCAAACACCTGACTCCATGTGCCATCTTTGCTTCTTCTTGATAGGCTGTGAAGCGCCACTCAGCTGGGGAACTGCTTCCCCTGTCTGTGCTGCCACACTGGTGGGATTCCTGGGGGCTTTTTATTTTTTCTCTCTTCTTTTTTTTTGTTTATTTTCTGTTTCTATTTTCCTTTTTATTCTTCTTCATTTCTTCATTTCTCATCTCTTTCTACTTACCTTCTTTTCCTGTCTCCTGAATACCTGGCATAGTGTATCATCATCACTCCTTCTAGCCCAGCTGTACTGACCGGCTTTGGAGCTGCTTCCCTGGTCTATGCACCTGAGCCAGTGAGATCCCTGTTTTTTGTTTTGTTTTGTTTTGTTTAATTTTTTTTCCTTTTTGTTTTTCTTCATTTCTTGGTTTCTCATCTCTCCACTCAAATGGCAGGCTCCCTCAGCACTTTTTTTGGGTTTTTTTTGGCTCCAGTTTCTCTCTCCTCTCTCTCTTTTACCCGTGCTCAACCTAGCTCCACACATGACAACCTCCCCTTCCGCCTCCCTCCTGTCTATCTTCACTGTATGCTGAACATTGCACTCCCGAGCAATACGGGTGCAGACTACAGGAACCTACTCTGCACTGACCCCTGGCTCACCTTGTTGGCCCGAATATGTGCCACAAACAACTCATCCCAGCCCCTCCTTTCAGCAGAACCTGCCATGCTGCACCACAGCTGAGCGACTAGCCCTGTCCATTGGACAAGGAGGTGAAAAATATCATGTCCACAGACCAGCAAACAAAAAAGAATGCACAGCCTGCCTGCTCAGACATAACCAAATAAAATGAAAAAGCAGGATGAAACAAACAAATCTGCAATCAATAAATGAAGAAAATAACTACTGAATGTCCCAAAGACAGTAGAGAAAATCAAAGCATATAAAAAAAAAAAAAAAACAGGACAGGATGGTTCCAGTAGGAGTGCAAAATAAAACACCAGATGAATTTCTGGTAGAAGAAAATACACTAGAACTACCTGATAGGAAATTAAAATCTCTAATATTCAGAGCTATCCAAGATTTGAAGGAAAAAGCAGACAAAAATGAGGAAAAAATAGACAAATTCATGCACAAGGCAGACAAATTCATGGAAAATACAGACCAAAAAATGGAAGAATTCAGGAAAATAATAAAGAAACAAAATGCCTCAATAAATTCACAACTAGAAATCGTACAAAAATAACAATTAGAAATCCAAAAGATAAACAACAAGATTTCAGAAATGGACAGTGTCATAGAAGGGCTGAGGAGCAGGTTTGAAACAATGGAAGACAGGATCAGCAAAATTGAAGAAAAACACTTGGATACAACTTTGAGGAAAATCAGAAAAAAGAATGAAGAAAAAGAAAAAAACCCTGAGAATTATGTGGGATACAATCAAAAGAAAAAATTTGCAAGTAGTTGGAGTTCTAGAACAGGCAGAGAAAATGGAGAACACAGAGAAGATCTTTGAAGAATTGCTGACAGAAAACTTCCCTAATGTCATGAAAGATGAAAGGCTGACCATCCAAGAGCTCAACGAATCCCATATAGGATAGACCCCCAAAAAAAATTGCCAATGCATATTATAATCACACTTGCTAAAACCAAAGACAAAGAAAGAATCCTGAGAGCAGCTCGAGAAAAACGAAAAGTGACCTACGGAGGTGAAACAATAAGACTAAGCTCTGATTACTCGGCAGAAACCATGCAGGCAAGAAGGCAATGGGATGATGGGTATAAACCCTTGAAAGAAAAAAATTGCCAACCAAAAATAGTATATCCTGAAAAACTCTCATTCAAATATGTTGGTGAAATTAGGACACTTCCAGATAAACAGAAATTAAGGGAATGTGTAAAAACCAAACCAAACTTACAAGAATTATTAAAGGTAGTCCTTCGGTTTGAGAACAAACAACATCAGATGACAGCCTGAATCTAAGACACAAGATCACACCAGCCAGATACAAACCTAGGAAATGATTCTCAAGGACTATTCAAAACCTAAAGATTTACAATAGGGAACCAGAGAGGTTAATCTGCAAATGACAACAACATTAGAACAATAAAGGAGGGAATAAACGAAGTAAGTATAGAACCTTCTAATGGAGAGGAAGGCAAGGAGATACCAAGTAATAATAGACTGGCTCAAACCTAGGAAGATAAGGGTAAATTTCAAGGTAACCACAAAGAAAGTTAACAAACCTACTACTTATCAAAATAAAGAAGAAAAATGTAAGGTCTCAGTAAAAGCAAAATCTACAAAAACAAAAGAAATGAAGAGAAAAACCACAAACAAAAGGAATTCAGCGCAGGAGAGTAAGAGAAACAAAGTAACTGTCAGCACCACAAAAAAAAAAAATTACAAAATGACAGGAATAAACTCACACCTATTAATAGTTACACTGAACTTAAATGGCCTAAATGCACTCATAAAGAGACAGAGAGTGACAGAATGGATAAAAAAACAGGATCCATCAATATGCTGTCTACAAGAGACACATCTTAGAAAAAAAGACATAAATTTATTAAAAATCAAAGGATGGGAAAAAATATATCAAGCAAACAGCTACCAAAAAAGAGCAGGAGTGGCAATACTAATCTCAGATAAAATAGACTTTAAAAAAAAATCCACCATAAAAGACAAAGAAGAGCACTATATCATGATTAAAGGGACAAACCATCATGAAGAGAAAACCATAATAAATATCTACGCACCCAATGACAGGGCTTCAAAATACATAAAACAAACTTTAACAGCACTGAAAAGCAAAATTAACAGTTCCAATATAATAGTAGTAGGACACTTCAACACACCACTCTCGGTAAAGGACAGAACATCTAGAATGAAACTCAACAAAGATACAGAAGATCTACAGGCCACAGTCAGCCAACTTGAACTCATAGACATATATAGAACACTACACCCAGCAGCTGCAAAGTACACATTCTTTTCCAATGCACATGGAACATTCTCTAGAATAGACTGCATATTAGGCCACAAAGCAACCCTCAACAAAATCCAACACATTGAGATAATACAAAGTATCTTCTCTGATCACAACGCCATCAAAGTAGAAATTAACAACAGGAAAAAAAATCAATTACATAAAGACTAAATAACACCCTCCTTAAAAATCACTGGGTAAGAGAAGAAATCAAAGATGGAATAAAAAACTTCCTAGAATCAAATGAGAATGAAAACACATCATACCAAA